>NW_007727143.1:103649-104501 GCF_000696425.1 Galeopterus variegatus | reverse complement strand
CCGGTACGGGGGCGACACTGAGGGTTGCAATCCGTTGCCGGACACGGAAAAAGACAAACAAACAAAAAAAAAACCCTAAAAGCCAGAAAGGAATAGGATGATATATTCAAAATACTAAAAAACAGAGACTGCCAACCAAGAATACTTTACTCTGCAAGGCTATCCTTCCAAAATGAAGGGCAAGTAGTATATTTCTCAGACAAACAAAAACTATGGGAGTTCACTACCACACAGCCACCCTTACCAGAAATTCTCAAGGGAGTACTGGGTTTGGTACCTGAAAAATAATTACCACTGCCATAAAAACTCAAGAAAAATCAAAAGCCACTAGTAAAATAAAAATGCTAACGATGAAGAGAAAAAAAAAGTTTATCTACAACCCAAGAAACCAACAAATACAGAAGACAAACAGTAAATCAGAAAGAAAGAAACAAAAGACACTTAAGACATCCAAACAAAAATCAATAAAATGCTAGGAGTAAATCAACACTTTTCAATAACAACCCTTAATGTAGAAAGATAAAATTCCCCACTCAAAAAACACAGACTGACTGACTGGATTAAAAAGGTGGACCCAACTATATGCTGCCTTCAAGAGACTCACCTCACGTATAAAGACACACATAGACTAAGAGTGAAAGGACTGAAAAAGATATACCATGCAAATAGAAATGAAAAACGAGCTGGAGTAGCTGTTCTTATATCTGATAAAATAGACTTTAAACTAAAAACCACAAAAAGAGATAAAGAGGGCCACTACAAAATGATAAAAGGAGTCATCCATCAAGAAGACATAACAATCATAAATATATATGCACCCAATGTTGGAGCAGCCAGATTTATAAAGCAAAC
>NW_007727143.1:91498-102883 GCF_000696425.1 Galeopterus variegatus | reverse complement strand
ACTGAGGGTTGCGATCCGTTGCCGGACACGGAAAAAGACAAAAAAAAAAAGAAAAAGAAAACCAACCCCAGTAGCAGGGGCAAGAGATGACTCGAGAGTCAACAAGCTGACATGAAATAACCCCAACAGGCTAAACCTGAAGAACAAACCTGGCAGCCAGAGAAAGAACTCAACTGGTACTTTCCCCCACCAGCACTCTAGTGGTGGCCCTCAGAAAACATGTTGACTGGGAAGTCATGAGCCCCAGAAAGGACAAGAAACATGAATGAGGTAGGCAGAACTGACTTTGGCCTCCTGAGAAGTCTTTAAGTCTTTCTCCGGAGTAGAAGCCACCCTAAGCCATTATCAAGCTCTGGGGACATCAACTACAAGTCACAAAGGCCAGACTGTTTCTTCTCCGCCAAAGAAAACATGCAAACATTTCCTTTGGTGATGTGGGACTGCACACATGCACACCCACATATTCACAGACACACACCTGTGGTTTTAGGAGGCTCCGGAGGTCCACCCTGCCAGCCGTACTGTGGGTATCCTTGGTAGGGGTACCCCTGAGGAGGTGGGTAGGGCCCTCCCATAGGTCCTGGACCCACTGGTGGTTGTGGATAAGGTGGGTATGGGGCCGTTGGACCAGGGCCCGGATACGGAGGAGGGTTTTCTTGGTTCATCAGGGACCTGCAAAGTGCACCTAAGAGACAAAAAGAATGAAAATTATTTGCATTTAAGCTGCGGAAGTCATTAGGAAAAAAAATTCCAACCCATGAGGTCATTTACAAAATGCCTTAAAGGTATCTCGAGCCTCTTGCAAATCTCTAGCTCTGCCCATTTTGTTTCCCTCTCACCATCACCACAATTGGCAATTATCTTATGTATTTATTTGCCTTTTTTCTGTCACCTCCACTAGATCGTAGGCTGTGATAGCAGGGATCAAGTCAGTTTGGGATCACCATCATGTCCCTATAGCCTCACACAGTGCCTGGCACAAGGCAGGCCCTAAATAAATGTGTTGATAACAAGATATTTTGTTTTTTAAATTCTCTGAAATGTCCCCAAATGTGATTGGACAGCTTTAAGAAGGCAGAAAGTCTAACAGCACTAACTATGAGTCAGATCAGTGGAAGCTCACCCACTACTAGAAACCCTCCAATACACAGGGCTGGGCCACAGTGGGATATTCTTGTGAGCAGCATAGTCAGCAGTGACCAACCAAAGGTTATAACCACTGCGACTGCCTTGGGCATTGGGATGATCTGGTTGCTCTTCTCAGACCTACTGCTCTGAGCAGCTGAGCAGAGAATAGAGAATGCTGAGTATCTCCTCTGACCATCCAGGCTCCCAGGACTCTGGAGGGCTCACCAGGAATCCTCACTCGTGTTTACAGGTTCCTGTCCTCAGTGGTTTGCTTCTATGAGGGAGGCCATGCTTCCCAGCCCCCAAGCCTGTTAACCATTCTTCTGATACAGCTTGAAGCTTTAAGAGCATGCATCTTGTTTCCATAAACTCTGTAACCTCCACAGTGCCTGGCACAGTGACTTCCCAATTAAAAGCAAACAAACCATTACTGGGGAATGCAAAGCATATATTCTATGGATGACTCAAACAACATATCTGTCTTACTGCTGCCTGGTACTATTACCCATTTCCAATATTGATATTTAACTTTTTACCTATTTGAGTGTCTTCTCTCCCCAACTAAATAGCAGAGTCTCATATTCAAAATTTAATAATTACACTATTAATTCTTTTTCATAATATGCAATGAATAAATTAATAAGTGACTTTATACAGAGGACAGAATAGTCATAAAATAATATTCCCTAGAAAATCTGAAGTGAAGTAATAGTGGACTTTGCAGTTGCCCACACAACATCCATATTCTCCCTTCCTAATAGTAGTCAGATTTAGAGAGGTGTCCATCCATTCTTCCTATAGCTCATGTGATCCCAGGAAAGCTCATCCCATCCCAGCTCCAGGGTGAGCCCAGTTTGTCTAAGACAATACAGGTTACCCTCTCCCCTTTCTCATCACAATTGATGCAAGGAATCTAGGACTAAGCCAATTGCAAATGGCATCCCCTGGTGACTGGGACTGGTTCTGAAGTGGTTCAATCAGTAAAAAGCTAGGGATCTCCTAATACACTCCCACCCAACCTTCTCTTTCCCTTAACACAGGCACACACAAAGTCTAGGAAAGACATAGCCTATAAAACTGCTGATAGCTAATCTGCTGCCCTGACAAAGAGCCACCCTTAAGATGAAGTGGGTATTTTAGAAAGGCAGAGCAGAGGGCCGGCCCGGTGGCGCACTGCTACAGTGCGCCGCTTGGGAGCGTGGCGGCGCTCCCGCCGAGGGTTCGGATCCCACATACAGACCGGCCGCTCACTGGCTGCTGAGCAAGGGGTGGGCGCGACACCGAGGGTTGCGATCCCGTTGCCGGTCCCGGTCCGGTACGGGCGCGACACTGAGGGTTGCAATCCGTTGCCGGTCACGAAAAAAGACAAAAAGGAAAGAAAAAGAAAGGCAGAGCAGAAAGAAGAAAAGAAATGGTATTCCAGATGACTTTTTAACAGCTCATAACTCAAAGACTGAAGCTCAGCCTAACCTAAACTACCTCTATAGAATTTTCAGTCCCGGCAACCAAGCTAACGAACCCTCCTGTGTGACCAAACATACATTTCTGCATTGCTGACTCAGTGCCTGATGCTAGGTGCTAAGTAGTGGGGTATAGAGATCAAAATGGCTCAAACCCTTCCCTTGGGCAATTGGATGAAAAGACAAACATTAAAACAATGATTTTTAGAAGTGGTAAATGGATTGCTGGGTAGGAGTAGGGGCTTAAACCCAGCAGGAGGAGGTGGGGGTGAAGAATGCATCCTTTGAAAGAGGTGATTATAAACTGAAACTTTATAATATGGAATCAGAATGGCTTGAGAGTCTCTTTTCTTGTGTGGGTTTTTTTTTTTTTTTTTTGAGAGTCTCTATTTTTGACCATATCTGCATTCTGTCTCCCATTTTAGAGACTCTCGTTTCTCCAGGGCCTAAAAGGGACTCAGAAAGGAACTAGAGTTCTTTCCCTTCTCTGCTCTCTGGTCTATGCCAACATGGCATGACACCCTGACCTGGGAATAGATTTTCCCCTTACCCCAATGCAAAAGATCATGGTGACTAATACTACAATCATCACATGAATCTGGACCCACGTAAACACATTGTTTCTCTCTACTACCAGGAAGGTTGTGGAAAACCCAGTGAGCCCTGATTAACATACAAGTCAGCCTCATTAACTGTGATATGGCCATTCCATTATGTATTTTTAAATCACAGAGGCTGTAAACACATTGTTTCTCTCTACTACCAGGAAGGTTGTGGAAAACCCAGTGAGCCCTGATTAACACACAAGTCAGCCTCATTAACTGTGATATGGCCATTCCATTATGTATTTTTAAATCACAGAGGCAGAACACAGCCATTTTGTCCTGAAACTACTTTGTCTAACTACTTTGTCCTGAAACTCAGTGTATGTGACCTAATTTCATTAAAACTATAGTTTAACTTGATCAGCCCAACAAGACTAAGTACTGATGATTGTTCTCACTCTAGCAAGATCTGAATCTATATTTCTCTGAAGACATTGTTCTTCTAAGAACAATGAGCAGTGGAAGAGAAAAAAGGAAGAGTATAGAACTATTGTACTACAACCTCAGACCTCAATGTTTCATGACTTTTCTTAATCCATCTGTTTGCATCTATTCCTCATTATCCTGTGCAGTTCTCTCCCTGGGGCCTTCAAAACTCTCTTCCAAGTATATGTGTCCTTTTCCCTTATCCCTCAATCATGTTTCTCCCTCATTTTTGGTATGTACCTTTCTCACTCTGCCTGAGAAATCACCTTATGTCTCGGGGGAAAAAAAAAATCCTATGTGCTATTCACAGAGGCACTTACAAAAAGCATAAACCACAAAGGTGCTCCCACCACCATGATCCCCTCCAACACATACACTCCTTCCCTATATTCCCAAGACAGTCATCTGAGAGAAATAAAGATCTGAATCTATTTTCAGTTTCCTCTAAGCAGGAAAAAATATCCCAGTAAGAGAACAACAAAAGTCACAGAAAGAGCATCTGTGCTGGATCAAAGATCCTAGATCTGGCATTTGAAAAGCAGGACTTCGCCTAGTGGGAATCAATTGTTCCCAAGCTGGTAAAGAAACAAACCAAAGTAAAAAAGATTACCTAACACTGACACAGTCTAGTACAATCCAGTTAACATAAGCAAAGCACAAATGAGCTTTAAACTTAAGGTATAACAGTAAACTTTGTAACATGACAGTTTCTCTTATAAATTTGGTCAGGTAAAATGTAAGCCCTACTACAGTGGAGTGTTACATTAAGGATCAAATATAAACAGTGAAAATGGTAGCACTAAAGACAAATCAGAACTTCAAAAGGGACAGTTCAAATAGTGCAGCAGCCAAGATCCATTAATAAACTATTTAACACTGCTATCCCACCATCCCCATTCAAGACACACTCAAAGTCACAGGATTAGCAGTCATTCAACCATACAATGAGAAAGGCAGAAACTATTCTTTGGGAATGTAGTTCATGGAGATAAGACACTATAAAAGACTCCATCCAAGTAGAGATGCAGAAAGAACACTATTTTTCAAAGTTGTGATTATATTTTAAATTACAAGATACCTGGTAACCAGATGGGTTTTGACTGTGCAGGTGACAGAGTAGAGACTTTTCCTCCAGAAAAACCAAACAGTCCCAATAGAAAAAAATGACAGATACTTATACTTGGGAGGATGCCAAAGAAATGATTCATCCACTCACCCCACAGTAAAGTCCATGCACACAGAACTTCTAATCAACTTTTTATCAATTAGAGCGGACAAAGATTATCAGACATTGGAAGAAAGCTTCCAACGTAAAAGACAGACCAAAACAAAACAGGAAGAAGAAAAAACAACCTAAATGTCCAAGAAAAGAGAGTCAAATAAATTAAGGTACATCTGTATAATAGGTATTTTGCAGTCACTTTAAATTTATGCTTTTGAAGTATGATGTAATATTATATAAGAAACATTTTAAAGCTATATATTCAGCACGATCCCAATTTACTTTAAAATAAATAGATAGATCATTGTGACAAAACGAAGAGTCCTAAAACGGATCCATACAGTACAAATACCTATTTAACAGAAAGGCACCACTGCAATTCAGAAAGGAAAAGGTAGTCTTTCTAATAAATAGCACTGAATTAATTGAATATCCTTGGGGAGAGGGGAGGGAAGGGAAGAACCTGATCTCCACCCTCACACAAAAAAATAATTCACAATATATCACAGACTCATTAATCAAGCTTTTGGAAGAAAGTATATCATATACTCATGACGTTGGCAATATTTACCTTATGACCAAGCAACTCTACTCTTAGATATATCCTGAAGTGAAATGAGTGCATGAGTCTGCCAAAAGACATAAACAAGAATGTTTAAGACAGCTTTATTTATAACAGCCCGAAACTGGAAACTATCCAAATGTTCATCAACAGCAGAACAGATAAATTATAGTATATTTATATAGCACAAAACTACCTAGCAACAATAAATAAAAGAACTAGTACTGCATGCAACAACATGGATGGATCCCACAATGATGAGCAAAAGAAGCCAGACTCAACAGACTTCACTAACACAGGCTGAGCATCCCTAATTGGAAAATCCAAAATGCTCCAATATCTGAAACTTTTTGATCACCGGCATGACGCTCAAAGGAAATACTCATTGGAGGATTTAGGACTTTCAGATAAAGGATGCTCAAACAGTATGTATCCTGCTAATATTCCAAAATCTGAAAAAATCCAAAATACTTCTGGTCCCAAGCATTTCAGATAAGAGATACTCAACCTGCACCCTATGATTACATTTATATAAGGTACAAGAACAGCCAAAACTCATCTATGGATACTGAGGTGAGAGACATAAGGGAGCCTTCAGGGATAATGGAAATTCTATATCTTGAGCTGAGTCATGTTTACATGAATACATACAAATGTATTAAGTTGTACACTGAGATTTTCATACTTTTCTATAAGTTATAGAGTAACAACAGACAGACAATATTTAGTTAGAAGGAAAAAATATTTACATATGGTGGTTTTCCCTGGGTGCTTGAAATTATGGGAAATTTTTATTATTTATACTCATCTGTGTTTCTGAAATTTTCAATATAAGAGAACCTAGATGAGGGTACTTCAAAAAGTTCATGGAAAGATTCATATTATCTTTTAATTCTATTTTTCCATGAACTTTCTGAAGTACCCTCATATAGTCAAGGAAAAAAACTCCATTCTCTTAATGCTTTCTCATATTTTCATGCTCCCCACCTTTTTAAATGGCTAGAATGCCTCTTCAGACCTCCTGTCCACTTCTGACATATCAATTTTCCTTCCCATTACTAATCTTCCCCTTATTAACAATCTATTCTACACCTATTCTTCATTGCTTTTTGTGGCAATTTTTCCAGTTGTGATTCCCCCCCGCCCCCCACAAGACAGTTCATTTCAGTTGCCTAAGGTCTTTAAATGTTTTCTTTCTGCTTCAAACTGAGAAGTCACTTGGCTCGTATCAGACTTAGGGTTAAAAACAAAAACAAAATTCTTTTGATTACATACAGACTTCTCCACCTTGGAACCCTTATTATCAAAGCCAGAAGCCATGCTTATTCTTCTAACTTTAACTATTTTTCTTGGTAACATAAAATTGTCTTTAAAGTTTAAAAACATGAGAGCAGGGCCAGCCCGTGGCTCACTCGGGAGAGTGTGGTGCTGATAACACCAAGGCCGCAGGTTTGGATCCTATATAGGGATGGCCGGTTCGCTCACTGGCTGAGTGTGGTGCTGACAACACCAAGTCAAGGGTTAAGATCCCCTTACCGGTCATCTTTTCAAAAAAGTAAAATAAAATAAAATAGAAACATGAGAGCAGATCTTACCCTCAAGACCTCAGTGTCTTTTTTTAAACTCTCTGATTACCTGGGCTTTTAAACAAGACCTTTGTAAACAAACTGTTTTATATTCTAGGTCCCTCATTTTTCTTGAATCTCACACCCAGAATTTTGGGTATGATTTGCTGGGCTAAAAAAAAAACTTTAGGATTACTGGATTTGTGCTGCCATATCATCTGTGGTTAACAGTTCTCATTAAATTTTAGCATTGACATGTTAATTTATTCCATTCACATAGTCATTTGTTCATTCCATAAATACTTCCAGGAGCATCGACTATAACCCAGCACTAGAGGTTCCAGGCACTACCAAAATAACGGTAAGCAAGAGTCAGCTCCTATTCAGGCTAGTGAGAGAGACAGACATTAACATCAGCAATTACAAAACCAAGCTAGGAAGCACAAAGTTCTGTGAGCTCAAAGTAGAAACTACCGACTAGCCACGGAAGTCAGAAGGAAAGTAACGATCACATTGAGAACTAAGCATAAACAGAAATTCGGATTACTCCAATTTTTGCACTCTGGTCAGAGGCAACAATCTGTGAGAGTCTCAGAGAAAGAGCAGAGTGCATTTGAGGAAGTGAGCAGGTTCATTATGGGTAAAGCACACCGTATGAGATGAGGCCAAAGGGTCAGCTCACAAACAGCCTTGCTAAGAGCAGACTTTCAGGATCGTTGCATCATCCTTTTCTATAGTTATTTTTCATCTCTTTTAAAAGGATTCATGTAACTTTAACTGCATTTGTTTGCCAGATACTACTGGCAAACAATCATTCATCTACTCAACAATATTTATTAAGTATTACATGTCCAGCCCAGAGCTGGGGATAAGAGAGAAAGAACTCTAGCTGGCTTGCCTCTCCCCTTCAGTACAGCCATGAATAAAAATAAAATTATCTTTTAAATTACCTTTTCCATTTGTCTGTTAGTGCATCAGATGGAAAATGCTGGAATTTCTCAAAATTGCAAGGGTATGGTAAGGCTAGTTTGACTACACAGACTAGACAAAACTTATTTGGGAGGTCCAGAAAGCGGTCTACCTCAAAGAGTTATACAATTTTACTGAAACTGAGGTACAAGTAGAGGCCCAAATGAATCCCCAGTTGGGAGAGTCATGCCACACATACATGTGAACATGCAGTGAGCAAGGATAAGAAATGGTGGTCTCACATCGGACCCCAAAGCCAAAGTCACAATAACAGGCATTCTAGAACTGCAGGCTTTCACCTAGGAAGAACCCACTCCTGACATACACAGCTTAAGACAGGAGCCCTGGGGAAACAGCAATAGCAGGGATTCACCTTCTTAAAGATGGTTAGTGGTGCTCCCAGCAACAATACAATACCAGAGACCTCTGATAGTTAGCATAACATGAACAAGATCTTTCTTTTTATGACTTTTAACACATTTGCTGTGTATTGCCACTTTCTAAGTTGCTTTTCTTTTGGGGGCAGACTGGAAGAAGACAACCTGTAGTGTCACTCCATCAGTGTCCAAATACTGCTTCTGTGCCAACCTTCCAAATATTATTAGCTATCCCATACTTTATTCATAATCTTTTGTTTGCCAGAGTTTTACTAGGCCCTCAGCTAGCCTCATACAGTCAATCAATTAACAGGTATTAGAGCGCGTCTTTTGTATTAACATTTTGGTGTGTGGCTTTAGAATAGCCTCTCTGTGGCGTAAACAAGGACATAATGAACAAAGGCATCAGAGTGCACATGTATGTGCTAAGGGTCAAATGTGTTTCCCAAAAGTTCATGTATTAGAAACTTTATCCCCATTATAACCATGTTAAGAGGGTGGGAAATCCAATTATAAGCAACAGAAAATGAACTAGTATAAATATAACATAGAAGGCAAAAAATAATAGTGGATCATCTACCTTTGGAGGCCCTCACCTAGAGTGATGAACAGGTTCAGAGACTGCAACTGAGTATACATGAAACTAAAAAATCTACAAACTAGGTAGTAACATGGTTTGCTAACGCCATTCAGGTCATTACTTTAAGCCATTATCTCCAACATTAGGTAACACAAAGATGTAAGCACTGTCAACTTGTCCTGATAGATTAGGTTAGGAACAGCAAAGTCTGAAAAGTCATGTCCACATTAATTATCCACAGTAGTTCAGAATTATTTGAAAATACGCCTATAGCCAATCAATCGTTTCTCCCTTCAACATTAAACTTCGTATGTACATTTTAGCATTTCTCAAACTTAGACTTTCTGTGGGAATCCAGAGAAGTTCTCTTCAACATCTGCATAAAGCTTTCCATAAAGAACTTTTGTTGCTCTATAAGATATAACATTTATTAAAACAGCCCTTGGCAAAAATCATTACTACCTGAAAATGCCAACTAAAATGGCCTACCCTTAACCACCCAGGCACTGGTGTCCTATTCCTCCCTAACGTTTGGAGGAAACATCCTTTCTTTTCACAGAGGGTCCATCCTTTTTTCTTATAAACTCTTCAGTAAAGACAAATTTTTAAGTAAAACCCCAAACAAATAAATAAAAACACCCTGTCCTTTGAACCAGAAATTCTACCTTTAGGAATTTATGCTACAAATATATACTAGTGCCAACATACCAAAAAAACAACTTTAGATACACACACATATTAACTGTAGGATTTGTTTACAATGGCTATATAACACATACACACATAATATCTAACATCTCAAATGTCCATCATTATGGTAATGGTTAAAAAAACCACAGTATTACCAAACCATGGAACTGCTGCTATTATGACCTTTAAGAAGAATGAGGTAGAGCTACCATGCATGTGCTGATATGGAAAAGCAATTACATAGTGGAAAAAAAGCAAATTGCAGCACAGTGCATTCTATTACCCCATTTGGGTTCAAAAACAAAGTTTTATTTTAGACCCGAACAGATTACAGTTATACTAATGAATATAATTATTGATTAAACAGCACATTTATATTATATATACTTGTTTATACATAAGTCATATTTAACAATGAAAGTTAAAACCCCTGCTATCGTCTCTGGGTAGTCAGCCACATGGCTTTTAGGAGAAAATAACTCATTTCTTAACTCACTGAGCAAGAAAGCCATGCTTCTAGATACTTCCAACAACCATCCAACTACACTGAGAACACAATTTGTTCCAGTTGCCACCTGGAAAAAGCCAACTCCAAAGCAAGATCCACAAGTGCAAATAGTCCTGTGAGTTCCAGGCCAACCGAGCCAAGGGCCCCTTCTCCAGCCCTCATTATGTATGGTCCTCTGCAAAAACCAGAGGACTGCCCATATGCAGGACTCCCTTCTGCCTTCAGCTTCTGGAAGGAGTCCCCAAGGGTGGACCTCATCCCTTGTCTGACATCTCCCGACACTGCAAGCAAATCCTGACTACAACCCCCTCCCCATACTACTGGGACCTCCATCTGGGGGAGGGACACACCCAACCTACCCAACCACTCAGCTCAGGGACTCTGGTCAGTAACCCACCAATGTCGCTATCTGAAAGCCTGTGAAGAAGTAAAGCTTGGCTGGGGACCTCTGAATTACATCTAGTCATCGAGACATACAGGCATACAGGACAGCATTGTAACTCTGAAACTTCAAATAACCCTCAAAGTGAGAATGGAGAGAAAATGAGGCCCAGCAAGAGAGAGGATTGAAAGAGAGGGCAGCAGTGAACAGAAGGGAAAGGAAAAGGGAAGAAAGCTGTTAATAGAGAACATAGATAAGGGACATGAAAGGAGAGGTTAAGGCATGGAGATAGGGAGAAGGGAAGAACTCTGCCCCCTGCCAAGTTGAGAGAACACACTAGAAAGGGACAGGTCCATTTCTCCCAACAAGCTTGACAAGGCCACTTGCCAGGCCAGGTCCCCCACCAGCACAGCCCCTGAAAGACAGGCTCTGCCTGCCTCCTCCCAGAGCATTAGATTAGGCTTTATGGTAAAGTTGAAATCTTGATGGCTTAGAGTCTCCTACAGCTTAATGCACTCACAATTTAATAAGTGCTTCTGGTTCCTGATGAATACCAAGCCAGCCTGGGCTTTGCTCCACCATGAAAGCCCGTTCTGCTGATCCTCTGAGGGGGCAGAAGCTTGGTCAGCACTGCGGGATGGCTCTTAATAAAAAACAGTGAATTCCACTTCATGCCAGCAAGCACCACTCAAGTCTACCACGTGCAGCACGCTAAGAGACCATACAACCCCAGGGCAGCTCCTCCTCCCCCTTTTGTTTTTGTGGGATTTTTAAAGGAATAGGTTTCATGGACAACAAAGGCTGGAAAAAACAAATGCTAGATGATACCCTCAGATTTCTTTTTTTCTTTTTTTAAAAGATGACCGGTAAGGGGATCTTAACCCTTGACTTGGTGTTGTCAGCACCACGCT
>NW_007727143.1:86397-91424 GCF_000696425.1 Galeopterus variegatus | reverse complement strand
CGGGGCCTTGGTGTTATCAGCACCGCACTCTCCCGAGTGAGCCACGGGCCGGCCCGATACCCTCAGATTTCTGACATTAGTAACATCCACAAAGACCTCTCTATGTGTGAAAGACGAGGGGCTCAATGTTTGAGGTATTAATGAATTTTTTTAAAAAATAGCATTCCTACCTGAAGAAAATCTGAGTTTTCCAGGAGCACACTTGGAAGAGCGATATAACTCAGCATCAATGAAGCCATGCCCCTGGCAAAGGGCCTAGAATTTAATATAGTATACAGCCTCACCACTACTCAGGCCTCCTTTTGGCAAACTTTGTATGAAAACACCAGAGGTTTCGGATTGCACTTATTTCTTTTTAAACCCCTAGATTCTGCATTCTGTGGCCTTCCTAGTATCACAGAGCCACACCAATTTTAGAAGGATAGGATTTAAGGGGCCTTCTATGAAGGCCTGCCTACCCCAGACCATTCTTACCATCTATCGCCACCTGAAAAACTCACAATTAGTGAGTCATATCTTTGGGTGAAGGCAGTATTTCACCAAGTGGGCATGTGGCATGATTTGGGGAATATGGACAAACAACTTCAAAAGTTACTTCTTTTTATATTTGCCTTCTATTTGTGGCAGGTGATTTAATAGTTTTTTCAACTTGAGGCAATAAAACAGTTTCCCTTTTAAATAAATTTTACAGTTTTTGTTTCTTTTTCTTTTTTTTAATGTTAGGGTTTTTTTTTAAGTCAATTTAAAAAATGACCTTTTTCTTAACTGAACTTTAAAAAAAAATGATAGTTAAATAATAGTACAGATGGCATAAAGATGAAACAAAATCATGCAGGTGGAACACAAATAAAAGCGTGAAAAATACTTGGGCTTCCACTTCCAAGACCTTCACTTTTAAAAATACAACTACCCCTCACCAGAGATTCTCAAATCACCACCACCAGACATTAAAAATCACCAAGAAATAGTTCGACAAAGTTAGCACAGAGAGAAGGATGCAAAAACTGGGATCAGAGATTAGACTGGCTTTAGAAAGAGCGTTGTTGTGGAGGAAAGGGTGTAGGGAAGAGGGCAGAGTCTGGAGTGTCCAGGAAGCTAGTGGCAGCAGGAAAGCACTAAGTATTAGGTTTAATGATAATGACTCATGAGGTAGGCACATTTTTACAAATGTAACCCTCTTCACACATATTCTCCCCAACTGATCTTGCTCAAGGTCCTGATACTGAAAGCTGACTGGTAAAGTACTGCCTCCAGCATTAGAAATTTAATGTACCAGATGCTTAGCCCCATCTCCCAGGTCTTCCTCTTCCCAAATACTTTTGCAGTTTAACCGCTCCCCATCCCTACCTTTCTCTGAACACTGACCATGTCTAGATAGTTTTCAGTTATGATGTATTTTCTGGGCCAATGCTCTTGGGACTGGCTAATGATTCTTTAGCATGAAACATCAGGGAACTATAGGCACCTCTGAATAAGGCATTACTCTCCAATGAGTAAATTCATGTTGATCAAACCCTCCTCCTACCATGACTACCAATAATCCCTTAAACTATTTAATAAAAAGAATTCAGAAAAATAGAAATCATTCCTTGTTTTTGGCAAAGTCAAACCACAAGCTTGCTGCCCACAGAGACTGGATTCAAACCACTGCTTTAGATGTAAGGACCCATCCAGCTTCCTCGATCTGGCTTTGAGGCCTAAATCAGTACTAATATTCCACATATGTCTCCGAAAAACTACAAAGACATCATGCCAAGCTCATTTCCTTTGTATATAGAGAGCCCTTTGTATACAGTGCCCAAAGTGGCACGAACCTTTTCGGTTGTCAGGCTGGAGGGTCAACTCATCTCCAATTCCCTTTTTTCTATACTGCTGCTTTTTAATTGCTGACTCCCATTTTATAGTCAAGCCAATTAGTAGGCTTGGCCAAATGTGGGGAGCTCGGAGGCCTGGAACACAACACTCAGCTCAGCCTAAGGAAAACAGGAAGCCTTGTCAGAAATGCCCTTATGCAAAAGAGCTACACCTGACCAACAAATGTCAGAAGTCTAAGAGATGGATATTGTAGTTCCATAGAGTCCCTGGCAGATCAGCAAGCACTTGAATATCTGCTAGACTGAGAAGCAGGACAGGTGCTTGACACAGGATGGGGAAATTTTACAAAGATGACTATTTCACTCTTCATCCAATTTAGTGAGCATTTTTATCCACTTCTGTCTCTGACAAGCTCAATAACTAACTCCTTAAAAAGCTATAAAACACACACACACTAACATCCCAAATGTCCAGCATTATGCGAATGGTTAAACAAACCACAGTACTAACAAACCATGGAACTGCTGCTATTATGACCTTTAAGAAGAATAAGGTAGAGCTACCATGCATGTGCTGATATGGAAAAGTGATAACATAGCGGGGGGGAAAAAAGCAAATTGCAATACAGTGCATAAAATGCACAGTGCACATTCTATTACCCCATTTGAGTTTAAAAATAAAGTTCTTTTTTTAGACCTGAATAGATTACACAGTTATACCAATGAATATAATTACTGATTAAACTGTACATTTATGTTATATATACTTGTTTATACATAAGTCATATTTAACAATGAAAGTTAAAACTGCTGCTGATCATCTCTGGGTAAAGTCAGCCACATGGCTTTCAGAAAAAAATTCATTGCTTAACTCATTGAGCAGGAAAGCCATGCTTCTCGATGCTTCCAACAACCACCCAACTACACTGAGAACACAATTTGTTCTAGTTGCCACCTGGAAAAAACCAGTTCCCCTTAAGGAAGAGCACTTCTGTTTAAGGCCAGCCCTGGTGTTTATCATAGCGTATGTTTAGGGAAACACACTAACATTTTTCTCCTGACTATGAAGTCTTAAGTTCTCTACCAATGGGAAAACTCGTGGGGGTGGCAGGAGTGAACGGAGTGGAAAATTTTCAAAAACTCTTGGCCTACTTAACTGCCCTGACAGCACATAGCTATTGTGTTTGGGGGAGGAGGGGGTGGACTGCTTCTTCCTAAAGGAAGCATAATTAGTTGACCAGTTCAAATATTACCAAAGAGATTTAGAAAATGGCTAACAATTTTTTAAATGTGGCCCAAACATCTAATATCCAGTGATCCTTAATATTAGAAAGTTCTTCCAAAGTCTCTTAAAAATCACTCTGCAGGAACTTTCTAATATTAAGAAATACTCTGGTTTTTTGCACACTTTGGGACTTCTTTTATCTCCTATCTTGGGGCTTCTTTCACAGAGAATGACTTCACTGATCTGACTGGAAGTTCACTTTCCTCACTCCTCATTTGTCCTCCCTTGAGTGCTGCGCTGGTTTCTAGATTTACACACAAACCAGCTGTGGCCACCTTCCAAAGTTCTTAGCAAATCCCTGAACTGCCTTTTACTGTACAGCATCCCTGGAGGTCCAATTCTGTTTTGTGGAATCAAACAAATACAGAACAAATTGGTGGGAAGGTTCAGCCGTTTCACGTCCTCCCAGACAACAGAAGTTGCTAAGTTTCAATATAAAATGCACAGCTGTGCGGTTTTCTTGGTCACAGCATCAATGAATATCAGGGCTGGGAAAATCCATAAATCGCCAAACCATTCCTCCTCATATAACCAAAATATCTTTTTCCTGTTTCTCAGGAAATGAAGATAAAATGGCCAATTAACACTTAAGCAGCCTTACACTGACAAGCCCACAAGCTGAGAGAAGCTGGCAGGAAAGGACTCGGCTAGACATCTTTGCTCTACAATTAACAAAGACTATGGGTCTCTTTCAGCTTACTCAATGCTCTGTATTCATGTTTTGGGTACCTATTCTCCTTTAATAACTTCCCCCCATTAAATCTCCTATCAGTCACTTGGGTTTGGATTTCACCCCAGGATAAGAGGTAATTGCAAGACACTCTGAAATCTCTGAAGGGCAAAGCTCCGTGGGCATTACAACCAACGTGCATACTGAGGAAAGCAGAGCTCTCAGCTAGTCAAATGAGATACAAGAAAATGAGCAGCTGCTGGGCGCGTCCTTTCTCACATAAGGAATTGTTTAAAAATCTGCTAACAACGGAAAGCAGAGCTCTCAGCTAGTCAAATGAGATACAAGAAAATGAGCAGCTGCTGGGCGCGTTCTTTCTCACATAAGGAATTGTTTAAAAATCTGCTAACAATAGCTGGAGTATTAGGAAACCTGGCTGCCTGCGCCCGCAACTCTTGTCTGTTGTAAATACTCTTATTTCATAAGCAGGTTTCGAGAAATCCCATTAGATAAAGAGTTCCGGGCGTTGCGACCTCTTTTTCCGGACTCTCGCACTAACCTCCTCAGTGTTTCCCTATCATATTCCCCCTACCCCAATCCAGCCGACGTTTCATTGGCTCCCCACAGCACACAAAGCCTCAGCTGGGCACTAACGAGTTTTTCCAAACCAGCCCTAACCCAATTCTCCAAACTTTCCCAAACAACCCCGGTACACGGTCCCATCAGTCGCCGGACTGTTTTTTCTCTACCTCCAGCGCAAGGCTCATGGTGTCCTTCCCCGGGGATCACCTCCTTCCCTCCCCCTACTCTTCCAACCCCCATCGCTCCCGGGAGATTAGTCCCCAACCCTCAAAACCCCGCTCAGAGTTACCTCCCCCAGCAGGTCTGCGCAGATCCCAATCTACCGCTCTCAACAGCAGCCAGGATGCCTCCCCCCAACACCTCCAGCCAACGAGCGCCCCGCTTTGCGACTCGCACTTTAAGTCCCCCCCGGCCCCTGCTCCCAGCCGCGAGGCTCCCGACCCGCCTCCCGCCGCCAGCGAGTCCAGCTCAAAGTGCTTATAGCGGCGCCCCAGAAATCGCAGCCCAAGGCGAAGAAATCCAAAAGCCACCCGCGGACGTCCCCCGAGACTGGGCGTGGCGAGCCCCGCTCTAGCCCGCCGACTCTTTGCGAAGCAACGCTCACAGAAACGCGGAGCCCCCGAGTCCACCGCCGGGGAGCCGAGCGAGCGGCACGGTGACGAGGAGCCCCAGAGCA
>NW_007727143.1:55372-85165 GCF_000696425.1 Galeopterus variegatus | reverse complement strand
GCCTGGTGGCGCCGCCTGGAGCTCTCAGCTGCGGTCGGCGCCGCCGGGACGCCAAATCGGCCGCTGGTTTCCCTGCACTCGCCTCGGAGCTGCGACGGGTACCTGAGACTCCAACAAGCACTCACGTCAGGTTGTATCGGTTCTCGTGGGCTCCAACTGATAACGCTTTCGCCGCTAATGCGGGCGTCTGGGGGCAGGGCCAGTGTCCCTGCGGAACCCTGCTCGGTGCGTGACACGTAGAGTTGGCTGTGGGCGGCTACCTCCTCATGTCTTGTCGGTCGAGACCCAAAGAGGTTCGGGACTTACTCCCCGATCTATACTTGAGAACACTGGAGCTGAGACTGATAGCTGGATTGCTCTCTGCCACTTTAGCCCCATAAACCTCGCAGCAAGTAGTGCAGCCAGTGCTCGAGAATGTAGTAACACTTCATTCACGTCACGAAGAGGAAGGGGAGGGGCCCGAGGCCAGGCCGAGACCACCTGTCCTGAAGGTCTCCTTCTGCTGTTGCAATAGGAAGACAAATCTTGAAACGCTCCCACAGCAAAGCCCAGAAAAAGCTTGCAAGTACTACTTGCAACGCATTTTTATTTTTCGTTTTAGAAATTNATTCACGTCACGAAGAGGAAGGGGAGGGGCCCGAGGCCAGGCCGAGACCACCTGTCCTGAAGGTCTCCTTCTGCTGTTGCAATAGGAAGACAAATCTTGAAACGCTCCCACAGCAAAGCCCAGAAAAAGCTTGCAAGTACTACTTGCAACGCATTTTTATTTTTCGTTTTAGAAATTGATTTTTCTCTACGAATTCCTCCCCTTGCTTGCTATAATGGTATGCCTCCACCTTTGTGACTCTCCGGTCTCCCCACATAGGCTATAAGCTTCAAAATGAAAATTCAATACCCCATCCCTTTGCTTCTGAGTTTCATTTCAGTTTTACTCTGCTACTCTTTGCACCGCTATGTAAGTTTCATACATGTTGTTCTTTCCTCTTAGAGTATGGGATTTTAGACCAAGAGGTTATTTTATAATCAACTTCTAGTGAGCACCTTTTGGCATCGGGCAGCGCCAAGCTGATTGAGACATGGTCCTCAAAGATCAAAAGTGTATGGGTAGTTTGTCTCATATCCAAGTACAACTTGTACTGTTTATTATTTACTTACCCATTTTATTTAAGTGGCCCTTTTTTACTTTCATACACTCATTTTTTAAAAGAAGGAAGGAGGATTGGCAAGAAGGGAGAAGTAGGCAGTGGTTTGGGAAGGGTTTACTGAAAGGGAGGGCAAGGTAATGAGAGACCCAGGAGGGGATGCTAAAACCATCCTTGAGCAACTTGGAGCGAGTTACTTAACCTCTCTGTGTATTAGTTTCCTCATCTAAAAATATAGGGATAACTTGATATTTGCTTTATAGTGTCATAACTGAGAAACGTATGAAACCTATGCATGGTGCCTGGCACATAGGAAGGGATGCTAAAACCATTCAAGGAAGCGAGGTTGAGAGGCTACAAAAGTGAGGACTGAGGGGAAGGAAGAAACAGGTGGGGAGAACCTGGTGCAGCTGACATCTCCTCAGGACGGAGCAGTAGGTGGTGTCCTTCAGAGGTTGGCAGAGAAAAGCAGCAATGGTGAAGGTCATCCATGAACACCCCAAAATTATCTTTGGACCATCAGGTGGCAAGACCCACCCTTTGCAAAACACTGATGCAGACGGAAAAGCAGAAACAGGCACATCCATAGCTTCACTCTGACAATATTCATCAAGACAGTAAGGACGTTGGTATATGCCTCTGTACCTCATCTGCAGAAGACACGGTGAGGATGGGGTGAAAGGCAGTGGTAATTGCCTTGGAAGGGAGGGAAGCTTCTCATGGCAGCTAGGAGATATGTGGGCTGTGTTGGGGGAGAAAAGATGCTAGGAAATGTTTTCAGTAAGGTCCCTGGCCACTCCTTTAACTGAATTAGTAGGGAAAGGGCGTAACCATCAAAAGAGAAACAGAACACTCTTCACCACCCCTCATCCTCTATTGCTGAGGTGGGAGTGCTATCACATGGGTGAAAACTCAGGGAATGTTGCTGGTAGCACCCGAGAACCAGAGATATGGTCAGGCAGTGTGTCCCACATGGCTCTTTTCCAGGATTTGACCTCAGGCCTCAGGACTAAGCAGCAGGCCAGATGTAGAAGTTCCCGAGTTTCATGAAGTTTCTTCACAACGGCCATGGATTTCTAGTCCTGGAAATAAAATGTTTGGGTTCAAGGCCCCGGCAGAGCATATTTTTCTGTGAAAGTCCATTAGCCACAGGATTTGCAATGGATTTTCAACATTTGTTCATCCAGGAGAGTCATCCAAGGATTGTGGAGGCAGCATGGTGCAGTGGTTGGGAGCCTGTGCTCTGAGATTTATCCATTTTGTGAACTTGGGCAAGTTAACTGCCTTCTTTGAGCCTCAGCTTTATCTGTAAAAGGGGAATAATACCTACCTCGCAAGACTGTCATAAACTTTAGATGAATTCCAGGGCAAAGAAAACCCAGATTCATAATGTTTTTAAAAGGACCATTTAAAAAACCATTATATTTTCATTGGACCCCATTTGTTCACTCAACAATTGGACGAAAGAATGTTTTTTGGATACCTAATATGCACTCAACACCATAATGGATACGAAAGGAGCATGCACCCTGGCTTCGTCCTCCAGGCATCTGACTCCTAATGGGAAAAACAGTATGAGACCTTGTCAGGCCTCTGTGAAATTGAATGCTAAACTATGTCATGCCCTTCTGTGCCCTCAGTCTCATGGAAAAGGGGGCCATGCCTCTTACCTTGGCTAGGGTGGGATGCATGCAAGGAAGGGTCTGGAGCCTTGAAAAATAGGCAGGATTTGGGGAAGTGGTAAGAGGAGTATTCTGGGTCAGGGAACAACCTGAGCACTTGGGGCAGGGACTCAGTAAATATTTGCTGGATGGATGAATAATGGACAAGCAAAGATAACAATGAGATTATTTGGCAGAATGTAAGATTAGCCTTGTCGATGCTTTGAATAAATGGAATGATTGAATGATTAAACAAATAAGCAAAGACAATAAAATTAGAGAAGGGTGGGCATAGATATAAGACCAGCCTATAGACTATAGAAATTGGAGAGTTGTGGGAAATAAAGTAGAGACAGAGCAGATTGTGGGAGAGCTTTTGAGACAGCAGAATCATTTGGTAGGAGCATGAGGTCTAGATCCAGAGTGACAGTGTTGCATTCAGACTCCATCCCTTACTGGCCATGTGACCTTGAGCGAGTTACTTAACCTCTGTACATCAGTTTACTTATCTAAAAAAATAGGCATAAGCTTGATTTCTGCTTTATAGTGTCATTTTGAGGATTAACTGAGAAACCTATGGAACCTATGCATGGTGCCTGGCACATAGTAAGTGCTTCAAACTGTTAACTTTTAGTATTAGTATTAGTTTTATTAGTGGCTGAGCAGAAGAAGACAGATTCAGTTTGAAAACTATAGGGAACCATTTAAGTTCCTTGAGGTGGGAAATGGGAATGAGATGCAGTGTTTTGGGAAGAATCATTTGGCAGCAGTATTTAGGCTGTGTCAGAAGGGAAAATGAGCATAGGTGGCACACAAAGATGCAGCCCCGAAGAGTAAACAAGGGCTGACCCAGGACTAGAAGCAACCCCTCCTAGAAAAGAGAAAGCCTGCCCACTTGCTGGTGTGTGTATGGAAGTTGAAGGCTGGCATGCAGAGGCCCTCAGTAACCCTATGTCTCTAGATGTTGCACAAATTGAACATCTTTTTGGAACCCACAGACTCAATGGCAAATGCTAGCAGAATTCCCCTCAGTCAAGTACAAAGAGTTTAAAAGCAGTGAAGAAGTCCACCAGAACTTGGCCTCTGGCTTATTTCAATTCCCCCACCCCACCCCACCCCCAAGCAGACAAAGGAAGATGGGCTGGCTGGTTAGCTTAGTTGGTTAGAGCACAAGCCTTGTAACACCAAGGTCAAGGGTTCGAAACCCCAGTTTGCCTCTGGCCAAGGTTCAAGGTTTTGGTTTTCAAGTGAGCAATGAGCCTCACAGTTCTGTGTCTCTTTTTCTAATCTACAATTTTTTTTTTTTTTTTTTTTTTTTTTTTTTATAAAAGATGGGTAAGGGTTAGGGGATCCTAACCCTTGACTTGGTGTTCTCAGCACCACACACTCCCAAGTGAGCCATGGGCTGGCCCTCTAATCTACATTTTCAAATTCCAATTTGCTAGTGAGGAATCTCTCCATTGCAAGTGCTGAAGCACTATTCAGATCAGTTTAAGAAAGAGGGAGAGGTAATGTATGAGTTCATGAAACCAAAAATTCAGGGGTGAATCTGAGCTTCAGGTATAGCTGGATCCAGGTACTCAAACACTATCACCAGGAATCTCCTCTCTTGCTCTCTCTCTCAGCTCTCTTCTCTGCATGACTTCATTCTTAGGTAGTACCTCTGAGAGTGTCAGAATTATATTCTCACAGTGAAAAATCTCGGCAGACAAAAGGCTTTCTTTTTCCCAGTAGTACTAAGAAAGTCTCCAGAATGGAGTCTTAGTGTTTGGATTAGCTTGGGTAACTTGCTTTTCTCTGAATGTGTGGCCGTGACTAGGGGATGTGACACACTGGCCGGTCCCATGTCTCTTCCGGAGCTGGGGGTAAACATAGCCTCTCCCAAATCCCACAATTGAACGTGTGGAAGGAATGACTTCCTAAGGAAAATTGAAGTTTGGTTGCCAGAAGTAGGAAGAATGGATGCTGAGCAAAGAAAAAACAGCTGAACCCTACAGACCACCAATACTGAAACTACAACATCATCAAAAGGTTCTGTAGGCTCATGTAATATTCCAATAAGCTTGAATTCACTTGGGAGTCAACTTACCTTTCCTGGTATTTCCACGAAAGTTGCATCCGGTGGGGAGCCAACTCTGGCACTCAGCTGAGCCATGTTGAAATCATGACATAGGACCTGCCATTGGTTTTACCTAAGTACACTCTCCTCTCTGGAAAAACTGCTTCTAAGGAAAGTGCTTCAAGAAGCACTTAATGCTTTAAATGTGTTTGTACAGTTTCTTGAGTTCTCAGGAGGCATCACATAAATGCGTGCATTTTTATTTGTGACTTTTTGAAGCACTGATTCCTGAAGTGGCCTGGCCTGATAGTGATCTTAGAATACCAACCCTGGGGGAGAACATTTTTCTCCCAGGCTGTGACTCAACTGACTATGGCAAGGAAGTTCCTGTCAACTCTGAGCATCTCCCTGCTTTTTAATCTTTTAAAGAATTAAGAATAGGCTGGCCAGTTAGCTCATTGTTTAGAGGATGGTGTTGAAACACCAAGGTCAAGGATTTGGATCCCCCTACTGGCCAGCTGCCAAAAATAAAAGAGCTATTTGAAATCTGTGTTTTAAGAATACTTGTTATAGTCTTAAAAGAATTAAGAATAGGGCCGGCCCGGTGGCGCACTGCGCTAGTGCGCCGCTTGGGAAGCGCGGAGGCGCTCCCGCCGAGGGTTCGGATCCCACATACAGACCGGTTCCCGCTCACTGGCTGCTGAGCAAGGGGTGGGCGCGACCCCGAGGGTTGCGATCCGTTGCCGGACAAAAAAAAAAAAAAAAAAAAAAAAAAAAAGAATTAAGAATAACACCAGGGACAAGGGTTTGGATCCCCGTACCAACCACACATACACACACTCACAAAAATCAATACATGTAAATTAGAAATAGTCAGCCTATAAGTCCATTTATATTTATCAAATGGACCAATAATAACTTAGCACACAACATAAGAAGAATCAGAAGCCAGAGAAACAGGAAACCCACAGCATATTTACTGAGTGCCTACCATGTGCCAGGGACTGTACTAAGTCCTAGGGATATAGGAATAAGCAAAACAGATTTTAAAAATCCTTACATGAAGCTAACATTCCAGTAGGTGTGTTCATTTGTATACCATCTTCAAGACTCCTCTGTGTCATTGACAAGAAATAGTAATATACATCAATAAACATGCATGGCAAATCCTCATTGAGTGCTTTCCCTATGCTAGGCTTTCTGCCAGTGCTCTCTGTACTTCATCTCATTATTTTCATCTTCCTAAAGATTAAAAACAGGCTTCAGAGAGATGTAGACACCTATTCAAGGTGCCATAGGAAGTAAGTGATGGGGTCAACACTGGAACCCACGTATCCATATTTATTTGCCTTTTAGCTTGTACCTCCTCTTAAGGTGTGAATGGGGGATGATGGGGAGTGGTGGGGACTATAGCGAACAGGAGAACAAACTCTGTGCAAAAGGAACAACTATTATTCAGCTCCAGCCACTTGTCACAGAGTGAGTGTGGCCAGGTTTTCTGACTTTTCCTGAAAAGCCAGCAAATAGTATTTTGATACAAAAACCTATTAGGCCTCATGGCTAGCTTAACATCAGCACAGCCAGGTCAAGCAACTTTCCACCCTTCTCTCCCCCTACCCCTTCCCTTTTCTGCTCCGGGAAGTGGGTAGCTAAATTCCTCTCCTGGGAAGAGGTAAACATGACCATTATCATCAAAGGAACGTCTTGTAGGCTGTGTTAGCTGGCTTCAGGCTGGAATGCTTTGTACTGATACAGGTGTGATGCTAACTAGAAACCCATGCCTTAACCGACCAGATGTTAGCAGACCACAAGGGCTGTGTCACCTTGCATACTGCTGATTTCAAAATTGCCCATTACTCTGCCAGAACCCTCAAAACCTTATAAATCTCCTGCTTTCCTTTGTTCGGGGGAACTGATCTGACTCAGTCTCCCCTCCACGTTGGTGGAATAAAGGCTTTTGGCTGAAACAGTGCCTGGCTTGGGTCTCTCTCTACCTTATCTCCATCTTGCTGAACCTAACAAAATCAACTTTAAAAACACTGTGAAAGCCAAATAAAATCTGTCTGGGCATAACTCAGACCACACATTTGCCCACCTGTGAGAGGTCACACTGTGTCCAGAGTCCCTGGGCACGTAGGATTCCAGATAACAACCCTGAGACTAAATGTGGGTAGAAAACTGCATATATATATATATATATCTGTGGTGCTTACACCAAGTGTTTCTCAGGTTGATTTTAAAAGACTAAGGTAGAAAAATGGGGCCCTAATTTACCAAAAAAGCGAAGTCCGTAATGAAAGATAACAGAGAGGGAGCAGCAGCTGGAACATTCCAACCCCCAATCGTGGAGGAGGTCGGCATACAACCATCTTATGCTGGGCTGACAGGCCACGCTTATCCGAAAGGGAAAATTTAACTTCAGGGCGGGCTTCGTTGTACATCTGAGGCCCTAATAATGATCATTATGCTGTCAGCATACAAGATGTGATTCAAAATAATTCTCCTCCTAAAAGTCACAGTCTACCCGTTTCCTGGTCCTTCCTTGGTTCCTCCGCCCTGTGGCCTCCCACACTCAGCAAGCCTTTCCTTTTCCCCACCCCATTTGCCAAGGGATGGCAGCCACAGGACGACATATGGAGGTCTCATCACTGGGGTGGTTTGTAACTGGGATGGAATTGGTCGCCTGGTGGTAGCAGCTCCCCTTCCTGTCCTGGCCTTCCTCTGCCCCTGTACACTTTGGAGGGAGCACAGAATAGCTTCCATGTTTAAAAAACATTTGCACCATTAATAGACTGAAACTCTGCAAGACAATAGTTCTACTTAAAACGTGTTAAGGAATTCCCATTCTCGGATCTTAACAAGATCAGAAAACCTCTGTTTACTACAAGAATTGTTTCAGAAAGGGAAGTGAAATCTGGTGCATGAAAAATGCCATTTCTATCTGCTCTTAAGATAGTAATTTTGCAGCCATATGCCATGTGTATTTCATCATAGAAAGACAGTACAGTAGTGCACTGGGGCCAGAACTGCTGCTGCTGCTGCCGCCGCCACCACCACTGATGAAGATGCCGCCTCCACCACCTCCTTCTGTTGCTTGGATAAAGTTGAGGCATGTGGCACTGTTGTGAGATTCTTAGAAGATCCAAGCAAGTCTTCCTGGCTGGGACCCTACAACTTGGTTTGCACAATATGGCTCTAAATTCTAGCTCCTCTGGGTGCTGGGAAACTTCTCTTTGGAAGACACACACAGGAAGGACTTAGATACCTTCTGAAATGGATGGGACAAAGAAAACTTGGGGACTCCCCACTCCCGTTCTGTTGCTTGGAAGATCATTTCAAATTAAAAGATGAAGTGACTTCTACTTATGGGGAAGCAGGGAGTGTCTAGAGACCTGTATTTCAGTCTTGGTTGCCCTACTTCCTCACTATGGGAACCACAATAATTTACTGAACCTTTTTGAGACTCAGTTTCCTCATCTATGAAATGGGAATAATAATAATAGGGCCACACAGAGCTGTTGCAAAGGTTAATTAGGGGAGATGCTGTGCAGTAGGAGCTGTTCCTTTGCACAGAACCTGTTTTCCACTTCACTACAGCTCCCAGTAATCCCTTCCTGCCTCCCCATCTGCACCCTAGGAGAGGGTACAAGGTAAAAGGCAGATCTATGTTCCAGTCTTGACCCCACCACTTATTTCTGTGGCTCCTTGGACAGGAGATCTGGAATCCGTGTTACACATGATGACCAGGGCCACTCTTGCAATTCTTCAGCTGCAGCAGTGGAGACACAAGCTACTTTTGCTTCCATCACATCCAGAACCTTATTTTAGATGCCACCTTTGCCTGAATCTCTGGGTCAGCTGCAGCAGTGGAGACACAAGCTACTTTTGCTTCCATCACATCCAGAACCTTATTTTATCAGCACCGCACTCTACCGAGTGAGCCACGGGCCGGCCCTATCAGAACCTTATTTTAGATGCCACCTTTGCCTGAATCTCTGGGCTGCTTCAGCCACAGTCCAGATGAGAGTGTCCCCATCTTGCCTCCTGCTCCAGGCCCCTGGAGAGGCCACGTTAGCAGCTTGGAAGTATGGAATTCACCTGCATCACAGTGGGGAATGGCACTTTTTATGTACGCAGGTTCCTGAGCTCTATCCTAGATCTACTGCTTCTGAATGCCAGGGGCCAGGGCCTAGGAACCTTTAGGTGTAACAAGCCATCTGAGGGAGCAGATGCATACAAACATTAGCAATTTTGGCCTTCTGGTGCCTCAGACTCTGCAGATCATTTCCTAACCCTGGACAGCCCCATTATGTCACACCAGAACCAGTGGTCTTCCCCATTATCTCACACCAGAACTTGCTCTCTGCCTGCCCAATCTGGAGGTCTTGACCTGGCCCTGGTACTCCCTGACTTAAAATTATTCAGGGGTTTCCTATCGCCTGCAGGATCAAGTCTGACAAAGCATTCAAAGCCTCTCTCTCCAGCCTCAGATCTCCTGCCACTCCCCTTCCCACAGGGAAAATTACAATTAAACTTATATTATGCTCAGGTTCCTGAATGTTCCATAAGTTTACATGTCTCTAGGCTTCTATAGACACAGTACCCTCCACCAGAATGACCTTTCCCCTCTTCTACTCTTCCTTCAAGTTCTTGGCTAACATGTTACTTCTTCTGGGAAGCCTTCCCAGATGTTCCCAGGTAGTGCTGACTACTTCCTCCTCTGCCCCTGTACACTTCCCAGATATATCACCTATGACCTATAATTGCCTTTATTTGCAAAAGTGTTTCTGCCCCCCTAGACCTTGAAGGACTTACATTTTATTCATTTAAGATTTCAAACCTTTATCAGGGCTGATAAGGCCTTGCATGACTGGCTCCCACCCACCTCGCCACCCTGTTTCCTACCGATCTCTGCTCCACCCACTTTGCCCAGTGACAATGGCCTTCAGACTGTTCCCAAGCTCACCCAGCACCTTCCTGATCCTGAGCCTTTGTTCCTGTAGTGCCCTTTGCCTGGAATGCCCTCCCCTCCATCTTTCCAAGATCAAGGCTGACTCCCTCTTGACATCCAGATCTTTGCTCAAATGTCACGTCTTCAAGAGCCTTTCCCTGGCCAGTCAATCAAAAGTAGTCCCCCTTCCCTAATTCTCTCATAATACCATATTTTCTTCCCTTTGTAGCACTTAACATGAGCTATAGTTCATTCACTTTAAAAATCAGTCTTTTTGATACAATAAAGTGCATCTATTTAGGGTGTACAGTTAGTTTTGACAAACACCTATGTATACACCATGCCACTCAAGATATAGAGTATCTCCATAACCTGTAAAATTTTCCTGATTCCTCTTTCCAGTCAATATTCCCCCTTCCCATGGCCAGCCCCAGTCAATCACTGCTCTGCTTTGTGTCTGCAGAGCTTAGTTTTACTTGTTCTAGAACTTCATTTAAATGTAAAGATATGCTATGTACTCTTCTGTCTGGCTTCTTTCACTCAGCATGTTTATGAGGTTCATTTATGTTGTAGCATTTGTCAGTATTTTGCTCCTTTCTATTTCTGAGTAATAAGCCATTGAATGAATATGCCACAATTTATCTGTTGACCTGTTGATGGACACCTGTGCTATTTCCAGTTTGGGGCTATTATGGATAAAGCTGCTCTGACAATTTATGCAAAAATCTTTGTGTGGGGCCAGCCCAGTGGCACACTGAAGAGTGCGCCACTTGGGAGCGCGGCGGCGCTCCCGCCGAGGGTTCGGATCCCATGTGGAGACCGGTTCCCACTCACTGGCTGAGCGCGGTGCAGATGCAACACTAAGGGTTGCGATCCCGTTGCCAGTCCCTGGTACGGGCACGACACCGAGGGTTGCGATCCCGTTACCGGTCAGTAAAAAAGACAAAAAGGGAAAGAAAAAAAAAAAATCTTTGTGTGGATGTACATTTTCATTTCTTTGGGGTAAATACCTATAATGGAGATTGCTGGGCAAATGTAAATGTATGTTTAATTTATAAGAAACCATCAAACTTGGGGCCGGCCCAGTGGCGCACTGCTACAGTGCGCCGCTTGGGAGCGCGGTGGCGTTCCCGCCGAGGGTTCAGATACCACATACAGACCGGTTCCCGCTCACTGGCTGAGCAAGGTGCGGGCGCAACACCGAGGGTTGCGATCCCGTTGCTGGTCCCGGTCCAGTACGGGCGCGACACTGAGGGTTGCGATCCGTTGCCGGACACGAAAAAAGACAAAAAGGAAAAAAAAAAAAAAAAAGAAACCATCAAACTTTTTTCCAAAGTGATTGTTCCAGTTTACACTCCTACCAGCAGTGTATGAGAGGACTTCAAAATGTTTGTGAAGAAATGGAATTAAAAAATAAAAATATAAAATATAAACCTTATTTCTCAACATAAGCTTCATCAAGCACTTTAATAGGAATGATACCAGCCATTTAGTACATCCCTAAAGAACTGAGGGTCCTGGGAATTCAACCATGTTAATGCAGTCTGTTTTACATTTTTTACTGAAGGAAAGTAGGTGCTCTTTAAAGATTTTTTAAGGTTAGGAACAAAAAGAAATCAGAAAGAGCCAAATCAGGAATGTAAGGTGGGTGCCTAAAGATTTCCATTGAAACTCTCACAAAATTGCACTTGTTTGATGAGAGGAATGAGCAGGAGCATTGTCGTGGTGGAGAAGGACTCTCTGGTGAGGCTTTCCCAGGTGTTGTTCTGCTAAAGCTCTGCTAACTTTCTCAAAATGCTCTCACGATAAGCAGATGTTATTTGTTCTTTGGCCCTCCAGAAAGTCAACAAACAAAATGCCTTGTGTATCCCAAAAATTATTGCCACAACTTTTGCTTTTGACCAGTCCATTTTTGCTTTGACTCTTGGTAGCCACAGCTTTGATTGTGCTTTGTCTTCAGGACCCTACTGGTAAAGCCATATTTCATCTCATTATGATTCTTCTAAGAAATGCTTCAGGATTTCAATCCGACTTGTTTAAAATCTCCATTGAAAGCTCTGCTCTTGTCTGCAGCTGACCTGGAAACAAGAGTTTTGGCACCCATCAACCATAAAGTTTGCTCACCTTTTTTTTTTTTTTTTTGGTGGCTAGCCAGTATAGGGACCTGAACCTTTGATGCTGGTGTTATCAGCACCATGCTCTACCAAGTGAACTAACTGGCCAGGCTGCGCCTTTAATTTTTCAGTCAGAATTGTATAAACTGCAAGGGTTTGGATCCCTACTCAGGCAGGCAACCAAAAAAAATTGAATTGAATTGTGTAAGCTGAACCAGTTGAGATGTCTATGGTGTTGGCTATTGTTTCTGCTGTTAGTCATCAGTCCTCTTCAATTAGGGTATGAACAAGGTTAGCTTCTTCCTTGCAAATTGAAGTACATGGTCTGCTGCTATGGGCTTCATCTTCAACATTGTCTCATCCCTTCTTAAAATGAGTTATCCATTTATAAACTGATGATTTCTTTGGGACGTTGTCCCCATAAACCTTTCGTAAAGCATCAATGATTTCACCATTTTTCCATCCAAGCTTCATTATAAATTTGATAGTTGTTCTTGCTTCAATTTTAGCAGAATTTATGTTGCTCTGATGGGGGCTCTTTTCAAACTAATGTCTTATTCTTCTTAGTGTCTTGAACTAGATCCTGTTGAGACATGTTATAACAAGTTACTACAAGTTTATCTTGGTGCAAAAAAATTTTGAAATATATGTATAGTTGTTTTTGTAATACACATTTTCCATGAACCCTCATATGAGAGTTCCAATTGTTCCAAATCCTCACCAACACTTTTTATTACCAGTCTTTTAAAGGGGCAGCTGGCCAGTACAAGGATTGAACCCTGGACCTTGGTGTTATCAGCACCATGCTCTAACCAAGGGTTTTGCCATTCTAATGGTATGTGATGTTATCTCATTGTTTTTAATTTACATTTTCCTAATGACTAATGATGCTGAGAAACTTTTCATGTGCTTATTGTATATTTGTATATCTTTTTAAAAAAGTATTTGTTAAAACCTTTTGCCCATATTTTAACTTGGTTGTTTGTATTATTGCTGTTATAAGATTTCTTTATATGTTCTAGATACAATGAAAAATATGTGTTGCAAAACTTTCTTCTAGCATGTGACTTTTCATTTTCTTAATGCTGTCTTTTTTTCCCCTTTCATGATTAGTTCTTTCTATGATCTCTGCCTACACCAAGGTCATGAAGGTATTCTTCTATTCTTCTAGGAGTTTTATAGTTTTTATTCTTTAAAAATGTTTAGTTCTTTGATCCATTTTGAGTATGGTATGTAGGGATTGAGATGCATTGTTTTCCATATGGATATCCAGTTATTCCAATACCATTTGTTGAAAGGTCTATCACATCACCTGTAGTTATTTAAATTTTGTTTCCTTTTCTTTAATTATTATTGGTGTCTCCCACTAGTCCATAAGTTCCATATATTTGTTTTAATTTAATCTCGGCTCTTCTCCATCCCTGCTACCTCCTTGCAGGTAGAGAAAGCAGAGAAAGGCTTACTGGCAAGTTAATTCAAGACACTATCCCAGGGAACAGGAGCAGGGGACTGAGGAGAGTGAAATAGGACGGTGTGAAAGCCAGTACGATGGGATGTATGGAGCTGGCCACCACTGTGGGCAACTGCGACTAGATCCAGCTGGGACATTATTACAAAGGTTACAGATGGAGAGATGCATAGGGTAAGCTATGCAGGAAGGGGCACAGAGCTTCCATGCCCTCTCCAGGCATGCCACCCTGCAGGAATCTCAATCTGTTCTCCAGAAACTTCCTGAACCCTGTGCTCCTGGGTTTTTATGGAAGCTTTGTTATGAAGGCATGACTGAAGCATGGACAAACATGTAGAAACATGACTGGACAAAAAGGGTATTATCTAATGCTAACAGACTGAATGGGGAAGCCCAGCAAGGCCTGTTTGTTCAGGTTCTTCTTGACCTCTCTGTGCAGCATTCCTTTCTCCCGGCGATGGGGCAGGGCCCCTCGTGAAATGGATGCTTTATTACCTACAATCAGACAAGGCAGGTCAGAAGATTTCTTTATGTCCAGTTCCAAAACAGAAGGGCAGGGGAAGATTAGAGTCCTGCCTTGGGGAGCCAGAAACTGAACGATAACCTATATATATATATCATAGTATCTCACTGGTAAATGGCTAAACTATGGTACATCCATACAAAAAGGAATAAAAAGGGATGAACTATTGATAATACATGCAATGACATAGAGGGACCTCAAGGGCCTTATTCTTAGTGGAAAAATTCATATGCATAACATTGTCAAAATGACAAAATTACGGAGATGGAGAACAGATTAATGGTTGCCAGGGACGGAGGTATGAAGTGGGAGCGAATGTGTATATAGAGGTGGCACTAGAGAGTTATTTTGTGATGATGTAACAGCTATCTGTCTTTACTATGCTGGTAGTTACATGAATCTACACATGGGATAAAAGTACATAGAAATATGCACACACCCCCACACACAAATGCATGTAGGTGAAAACTAAGTAAGGTCTGTAGTATAGTTAGTAATAATGTACCAATGTCAATTTCCTGGTTTTGATATTGTACTACAGGGGCAGGCCAGTTAGCTCAGTTGGTTAGAGTGCTGCCTTATAACACCAGGGTTAAGGGTTGAAGATTTCTGTGCCAGCTGCCAAAAAGAAAAAGATATTGTACTACAGCTATTTATAATACGTCACCAAGGGGGGCCCTGGGGAAAGGGTACAGAAGACTATTATTTTTGCAACTACTTGTGAGTCTATAATTATTTCAAAATTAAAAGTTTAGAAGTTACTTAAGGATGAGTATACTAATTATCCTAATAGGGTCATCAGGTATTGTACCCAGGGATTGATATTCAATTCTGTACCCCACAAATATGTATAATCAATTATGTTTCAATTTTTTTTTTTTTTTTTTTTTGTCATTTTTCGTGACTGGTAATGGGATCGCAACCCTCGGTGTCACGCCTGCACCGCGCTCAACCAGTGAGTGGACCGGTCTCTATATGGGATCCGAACCCTTGGCGGGAGTGCCGCTGCACTCCCAAGCGCCACACTCTACTGAGTGCGCCACCGGGCTGGCCCATGTTTCAATTTTAAAAAGTTTAGAAATAAAACTCTAGCAGGTGGGTAAAAAAGTTTTTTTTTTTTTTTAAATTGGAGAAATTTGCAAATGATTGGGTATTAGATAACATTTGGGAATTATTATCAACTTTCTTAGGTGTGATAATGTATGCTTATCACATGTCCACATTCTCAGGTGATGTATGTTGAAGTTTTAGAGGTGAAGTGTCAAAGTATCTGCAACTTACTTGCAAATGGTTTAGCAAATACATGCCCGTGTATATACGTCATCTTAAAATATGGCAAAATGCAAACAATTGTTGAATCTAGGTGGTAGATTTATATGTGTTCATTGTATTAGCATTTTAACTTTATATTTGAAAATTTTCATAATAAAAAGTTGAAACAAAAAAAGTAATAAACCACTGATATGTACAACAATATAGATAATCCCAAAAGCATTATGGTAAGTGAAAGAAACTAGACTCAAAAGGCTACACACTGTAAGATTCCATTTATATGACATTCTGGAAAAGGAGAAACTATAGGGACAGAAATCAGATCAGTGGTTGCCAGTGTCTGGGGATGGGGAGAGGAGGTAATTGTTAAAGAGCAACAGGAAAATTTTGAAGGTGATGAAAATGTTCTATACTTTGATTGTAATGATGGTTACACAACTGTATGTTTTTGCCAAAACTCATAGAACTATATACTAAAAAAGGTGAATTTTAATGTACATAAGTTATACCTTAAAGAAAAAGAGAAAGAATCATGTGAAGAACCATTAAAAAACAAATTATGTGAGGGTAAGGATCTTACCTATCTTAGGCTTGTTTGTTGTTCTTCTAACACTTCTTTTTTCCCAAATAACACTGTGTTTCAGGGACCCTCTGGCTGTGCAGTACTGTGTCTTGGTAAAGGGCAGATGCTCAATGGGTACTTGTTGAAAGAGTGATCTCACTGGTCTCACTCACATGGGACTTGACATATTTCCTGCTGCATCCTCTGGAACAGCCTCGATGTCCTGTACCATGGTGCTATCTGAGTTGAGGGAGCTCTGTCAGCGATCTTAGGGACCAGCAACAGCTCCAGGAAGCAGCACCTGGCTGCATCAACAGAGGCCCAGGTGAAGTTGTTTACCTTTCTCCGGAGACATGTAAATCACTAAATTTCCTTCCCCATACTGCAAAAACTAGTTCATTTTAAAAAGAAGAAAGAAGTTGGTAATTTCCTTTCAAACCTAAAATGCTAAATAAATACAACACTTTGTTTTACAACATAATAATAACTACTATTTATTAGGAGCTTTCTCAGTGTCAGGTCCTTATACAGGCACCATGTTATACTCACAGCACTTGCACAAAGTAGCTATTGTTAGCCCCATTGTGCAGGTGAGGAAGCTGAGGCTTAAAGGTGAAGTAACTTGCCGTTGGCCACATCCTGGGGTGCTCTGACAGCAGATCCTGATGTTATACTCACAGCACTTGCACAAAGTAGCTATTGTTAGCCCCATTGTGCAGGTGAGGAAGATGAGGCTTAAAGGTGAAGTAACTTGCCGTTGGCCACATCCTGGGGTGCTCTGACAGCAGATCCTGCACTTACCTGCCCCACCATGTGGCCTCTGGAAGAGCCCTCCTTGTCCCCTTCCCTGGGGACAGTCTTTATGTAGAGTCACTGCAGGTCCAGCTGCACCATGCAGGCCACAGACGTCTCTTCCTCTGGCACAGAATGGGAATGTTCTCTCTGCAGTGGGCTGAGTGGCCGTATATCTAGGTCAAAATGGGGAGGAAAGAGAGGGAAGAGGGTGAGGGAAGGAAAGGGAAGGGGAGAGCATCAGAAAACCCCAGATGCTTTTTCTAGCTTTTTTAAAAAAACAGGCATTAGGGAACACAAATTTTTATCACAGTCTGTTTCATTAGAAAGGAGAAGGGAGAAGGGGAACAGCAGGTCGTGGAGGGAGAAAAGGGCATCCATTCAGACCGCTGCACTGGGTCTGGGGTCCAATGATAATGACAATAGAGATGGCGACGATGGCAACAATGATAGCCGACACTGTGCCCGGTGCTGTGCTAAGCTCTCCACACCAGTGATCTCAGGTAACCTCAGTAACTCTACAGGTTAAGTATCATCACCATCATCCCCATTTCAGATTAGAAAACTGAGGCCCAGAAAGTACACCAAATCACACATTTTCATATGTGACAGTACTCGTATATAAATATATTGAATGAGGTCAGGAAGGACACATTAAACAACAATAGCAAGTACCTGAGGGGAGTGAGTGTGATAAAAGTGGGGCGCTTTAGCTTTTTATTGTATTGTGTAATATTTTTTTACAATGGGAATGTGTAAGCATGAGTGTAATTTTTAAGTGGGTGGTGCTAAAGACTGCGTCCAAGGATCCCATAAATAATCTGGAGCCGCGTCTCACAGACTGCAGATCCTAGGCCTTAACCATCAGGCTGCACAGCCTTTCGAAAAGAGCCTGGTGCCTGACCCCCACTTGCTGATGGTAGAAGAGGAGGAGGAAACGACTTGCCCCATGCCGCTTCCCTGGGTCTCCCCGGGGGCTGGGCTTTCGGGGAGCCCATTGCTGGGTGTCCAGCCCCGGAGCCCGCCCACTGTAGCGGAGCCGACTCCCGGCCAATCAGACACGGGTGATGCCACTCTGGAGATGAGAGTGGCAGGAAATCAAGGTCAAAGCCCCGGACACAATGGGGCCATTGTCGGTCTCCAGTCAGTTGACTTTCAAGCAGCAGTTCCCCATTCACCCTCTCTCCTCCCCCATTTCCCCCGCGCCCGGCCAGTAAGTCTCCCAAACCTATTGCCTCCTTATTAGCCTCCGCCTGAAGGAAGCTGCGTTCTGGAACCTACCCGAGACCCTAGAGACTGGGCCGCCCCTTGCATTGTCTTTTATGCCCACCAGGTGGCGATAGAGCTCCACATTTCTGAGGGCGGGGAGGGAGGCAAGGGACCGGCTGCTCAAGCACTGATCAGGGCGTGGGGAACCCAGCCCTTCCTGTTTTATCCAAGAGAAACAAAAAACGAAGTCAGATTATTCTTTCCCTAACCTTTTACTCTGAGGTCACCGGGATCTGGAATCTCAGGGGCTCTTCCCTCAATAATCGGCAAAATCGCCGTGGACTGCAGCACTTTTCTTTGACCAAGAGGAAAACCGAGGGGAAACCTCTTAACTCAGCAAGTCACAGCAGGTAGAACCCTGACTGCCTCTGTGGTCTGGATTAATCAACCGGCTGATTGATCGGTTGTATGAATGTATAAATGTCATTTCTGAAAGGTCTTCCAGTCTAAATTGTGTCCTCCCTGTTGTTCTCCATAAGAGCCCGCTGTATTTCTCCTTCTTTCCCTGTATGGCAATTTGTAACTGGACATGTATTTGCTTGATTATTTCCCACTAGAATAGACTCTGTGAGAGCAGGGACTGAGTCTGTTTTGGTTCACCAATGTGTGCGTAGTGTCTAGTACAGTATCTGGCACACAGTGGGTGTTCAGTAAATATCTGTCAACATAATGAATGAATGAGTGCTCTATTGAGCAATGGGGGTGGAGGTGGGCTTCAGATTCCTGAGAATTCAGCATGAAAGAATACAGGTAGAACCTGGACCCATTTAGCAGGCTGCCCCTGGCCCAGACCATCAAATTAGAGAGGCATGCCCAGACACAGAAGAGCTTCAGGGTTAAGACATCTGATCTGGGCTCTGGCCATCTGGCTTCACAATCTCACCTCCAACCTTCATGTGCTGGGCAACTCTGCACACACCCACCTTTCTAAAGGAGAGTTTTAGACTCCTCCTCTGTGAAATGGGGATAAAAATGGCATCTATCTTTTAAGGCCATGGTGCGGGTTCTGAGAGATACTCATAATGCATAGAAGGTGCTTGGCACAAGGCCTGGAACACAGTAAGAACTCAGTGAATATTGCTCATTATTATTATTGCTGCTACTGCTGCTGTTATTAGGGAAGGAACTTTCACTGAGACTGTAGCCCAAGTGCGCAAGGCAGGTGCCAGCTGAGGTGAGGAGTCCGGGGCTCAGAGAGCAGTTCTATTGGTACCTTCCCAATAGCAGTTCTTGCTTGGTTTCTTCTGTGAACTGGTCCAGGAAGCTGAGGCTGCTGGGGCTGTTCCTCTCTCCTGGTGGCAGGTCTTACCATCTCGTCGGAGAACAAATTTGTCTCAGTCGGAGAACAGATTTGTCTCAGTTACAGTCACCACTGGGGATACCCTCCTGCTGCCTCTCAGCCTCCCTGGGATACTGTGGGTCCAGGCAAGCCTACCAGTTCATTCACTTGTTTGAAATGCACGTCAAGTGCTGTACCAGGCCCTGGGGACAGTGGTGAGCATAGTCATTTTGTCCCAGCTCACAAGAAGCAAGCGGGGATGGGGGTTGGGGGGCAGCGGTGATCAAAGTAACAGAAAACAGTGCATTGATTTTAACTGTGATAGGGGACAGGGCCTGGTCTGGAATATTCCCTGAGGAAGTGACTTGTTAGCTGGGAGCTGAAGAATGGGGAAGAGGAACTATCCAAGAAAATCCCTCTCTTAAAACAGCTACTCCTGGGGAACGCTGTGATGACCCGATGGAACCTCTGGCTCTTTCTTGGCCAGGCAAGTGGTCAGATCGGAGATGAAAAACAAATGCACTCCAAGTGCACAGGCTCCTCCTGGGACATGCTGCTCTCACTCATGTCACCTGGGCACATACCCCCACGATGTCAGGCCCCAACCCCAGCCCTGGTTAAGGAGGAAAAACCTTTTAGGAAAGTGGCCAGGAGAAGCCTGCCATAGGTTCAAAAAGACCTGGGATGGGGGGACCCTGGGCACTGAACCAGCCCCCTAAGTCAGCATTCCAGGTTGCTACTGCAAAGTGAGCAGAAAGCAACCCAGAGGCTCAGACACACTGGCCACCAGCATATCAGGGTAACTGGGAACATGGACTATGGAGTCAGGGTGTTGGGGACCAGCATTGCGGCTTGCCACCTTTGGCAAATTACTTAACTTAAGCCTCAGTTTTCTTGCCTCTAAAATGAGTACGATAATAATAATAGCATCAACCTCACTGGTGGTTTTCAGGATTTAGTGAGATAGTCTGTGAAACATCCTGGTACATAGCAGGCACTTGATGAACCTTAGTGTTATTATTATACATCCTTTTATTATCTCCTTTATTACAAGATTCTGCCAGTTCAGAGATGAGGAACCTTAGACTCAGAGAGGCTAAGTAACTTGCTTAGGGTGCCACAGCTAAAAAGCAGAGGAGTTGAGGTTTGAACCCAAGTTTCTTTGCCTCCAAAGCCTGAGCTCCTGGGAGGTGGTGGAAGGAATAGATTAGTGGCTGCCTGGGAAGAAACTGGGGTCCTATTAAATCATATTTTTGTAGATTCAATAGATGGGTGTAAATCTTTCTGGGGCTGAGAGTGGAGCGCATATCCTCTTTTTCTAATTGTGGGAGTTGGGCAGGGCTCCTGCTGGGTCCAGTCGTCTCAGGCATGGTGGGATCAGGACAGGCAGGAGTGGAGAGGGGGAAAGAACTACTTTGGACTTGGGGCACAGAGTCCCAGAGGCTTGGAGCTGTGCTGAGGCCACCCACAGAGCCCTGGCATGCCATCCTTGCCAGCCCAAGCTGCAAGTCTCCGCTCACCGGTAGCCTCAGAAGTTTGTGGTACTCCCTCCCTTACCCGCCTGGGACCCCTCCTTCCCTTCTCTCCTCCCTCATGAATGCAGTAATCCCAACTAACAAAAGCGACCATGGCTACTCCTCCGTGTTTGTGATGCCAAAGCTGGCAGTGCCATGCCCAGTCAGTGTGCCAAGCTGAGCTCAGGCCCCTTCCCAAGTGCCAGGGGGCCTGGGCCCTGCTGCTTGCCCCCCCCATATGAAAGCCCAAGGAGCCCTCACTTCTGAGACAATGGAATTAAACCACTATGGGGACGAGGGGGACAGTGAGAGTGGAGGCGCAGTAGTACCTTCCTGAGCCCGTCCTCCTTCCTCTTCAGTTCTGGAAGGGCTGGCTTGGAGGCTAAGCAGCCCTGGGCTTGAGAAGGGAGGCATCCAATGGCTGCAGAGTGCAGAAGATGCTGCCCTGGAGGCCTTGGGTTTGAGGAAGTGAGCTAGCATGATGGAGGAAGGGTGGTGCCAACCCAGCTTTGGCCACCTTCTGCAGCCTCTGGTGTCAGTCAGACTGAATATGAATCCTGACTCTACTACTTATAAACTGTGTGACCTTGGGAAGTCACTGAACTTTCTTGAGCCTCAGTTGCCTCATCTGTTAAATGGGATTAAACTCTCATGAGGTTTGCAGGGATTTAAAAAAATAATGAATGATGCTGATAACACCAAGGCCCCGGGTTCGGATCCCATATAGGGACGGCCGGTTCGCTCACTGGCTGAGCGTGGTGCTGACAACATCAAGTCAAGGGTTAAGATCCCCTTACCGGTCATCTTAAAATAATAATAATAATAATAATGAATGAAAAAGTCTCAAGCACAGGGCCTGACACAGAGCAAGCATTTGATAAATGATCTATTTTGCTGTGCTGGGGCTGCCATTACTGTTATTCCATGCAGAATTTGGCCAGCCTCCAGGGGAAGGTCAGCCAGGCCAGCTGGGGAGCTTTCTTCCCTGCCTGGTCCTGCTGATAATGAGATCAGGTCCTTGGGCCTGATACAGGAAGCTCAGAGGTCGTGGAAGGGAGAGTCTCTGTCCCCTGTGTCATTCCCATCTCTCCCCTCCACCTCATCAGAATGCAAGGTGTCCTGGCTGGCTTGTGAGGTGGGATGAGGCTCCTTAGCTGGAGGCAGCATGGTTTCTCCTCCTTTCCTCTCTCTGCTTCTCTGACTTTAACTTTTATCTTTGCCAGTGCCAAGACCTGCTTCCCTGTGCCAGGCAGAGGGGAAGAGAAAGGGGCCTGGAGGTGGGGTAAGGAGATAGAGGAGGTTCTCTAACGTGAAGGAGGCTATCTCTCGCTGTCTTTTTAATCTCAGGTTGAAATTAGTGGCATCAGGTAGTGTATTTAAGACATCTGTCCCCACCCCTTGCCATCTCATTAGGAAAAGAGCTGCCCTCAGGAGCATGATGCTGTTTGAATAGTAAAAGAATGGAGGCTTTAATGAATAAATACCAATTATTAAAAGACAATAGAGACCACTGTCCAGTTGGCCCCCTAACCCCTCATTTCCAGGACTGGGGGCTGCTGCTCCCCTATCCTGGCCTGCATCCTCCCCTTCTGCTGCAGCAGGCCAGGCTGGCCCTGGCGGAGCGCAGCAGTGCAGGCTTAGGAGCAGGCAGGGTCTGAAATCTTGCCCTTCAGCCCCTTCTGGAAATAGTGGCTTGAGCAGGAGTCTCTTGAGAACCAGGATCACTCCAAAGTCCTGTTCCTGAGGCAGGATCTTTCTGCTCCTTCTGCAGAAAGGGGCCTCTGGCTTCATTTCCATTCTCCTTCCTCTCCATCCCTACCTAGTTCTCCCAGAATCTGGACAGGGAAAAACTCTGGGCCTCCAGCCCTTGGCAGGTCTACAAAATCCCTGAGGATCTGGAATCCCCCAGTACAGCCAGGTCGGTAAGAGAGCAGGCTTGGCTGGCCCCTACAGCGAGCTCCCTGGGTGGAAGTCAACCCAACGTGTGGAGCCCCTAGAGCTCACTGATCTGAGCTGTGATTAGGCTGGAATGTTCCTGGTCCAGTTCGAAGTGGTGTTCATACGGAGACTTTGGGAGGGTCTGGCTGTCCCAGGTTCTTCAGGCTTGGAAACCCACAGGCCCTAAAACTCCCCACCTTTTAGGGCCTGTGATTTCTGGCATGTCCACCTATGGGCCTCTCATTGCTCACCCTTTCTCAGTAGCCCTCGAAGGGCTCAGGCTTCCCAGGGCCCTGCCCCTATGGCTCCTCTACCTAAATGCTTTCCCCTACCACCTGTCATCCCTCTGGTCTCATTAATTTCTTTTTTTTTTTTTTAAAGATGACCAGTAAGGGGATCTCAACCCTTGACTTGGTGTTGTCAGCACCACGCTCAGCCAGTGAGCAAACCGGCCATCCCTATATGGGATCCGAACCCGGGGCCTTGGCGTTATCAGCACCGCACTCTCCCGAGTGAGCCACAGGCCAGCCCTGGTCTCATTAATTTCTAATCTTTCTTCAAATCTCCCTTCCAGGAAGCCTTGCTGACCCCTCCCCTACTAAGGCTGGGTGGCTGCCCCTCTAGGTACCCTCTAAGTACTTGTACTTACTTCATCTGGCACTCATCATGCTCTCTCCAGAACACTTGCTTTGCAAGTCTCTCTGCAAATCTGTCCCCTCTCACCAGTGCAACTGCCCAAAGATAGGGATGGTGTCACCTCTGGGCCCTGGTACATAAGACCTGAATGTGGTAGGTACCCAATGAGTGGTGGTCACACAATTTAGAGTCCACAGTACTTGTGGCTGTGGGGTGAGGGACGGGCAAAGGAGACTCCTGCTCTCAAATGCTTTTCCCACACTTGAGGCTGCCCCTCCCCTCTCTGAGCCCTGGATGTTAGGCTCCTTCCCTCTCCAGTCAACCCCACCAACCTTCTCACAACCTGATAAGGGCCATGTGGGGTGGTAAAAGAGAGGAGTTAAGCGAGGGGCCACCTGCCATCTAAGGGACCTTGACCCAAGTTTCCTTTTCTTAACAGGATAATAACAGCACCTTCTTAGGTTGGCCAAAGGGACTGAACATGGTAATCCCCATAACATGCCCCTTTTCTTCCTGTGTCCACATGTCCACACTGAACAAGGGGCTACCCTCCTTCCCAAAGGCCTGTGATCTCCTCTGGAGAGAGGAGGGCTGCTTGGCCTGGCTCTCAATTAGCAGGAGTTCTGCACCTTTGTCCCCACCCAAACACCTCCCTAGGGTCACACCTCTTCACAATGCAGAAGCTATGGATGCTCTGGGACATATGGCTGTGATGTGTAGCGGAAGACCCTGGGACAAACAAGTGGCTTCAATGGCAGGTCCTCTGCCCACATAGTTGTGTTTGGCTTTGGACTCAGACGGCGCCTCTGGCTTCATGGGCCCAACCTCAGTCTTATGCTTACTGTCCGCCAGGTGCCGGGGGTGTGGGTAATCTCTACCCAGGCCTGAGGTGGGAGCAGAGGCAGATAGCCCAGGTGTCTGGGGAACTCAGCCATCACAAACATGGAATCTGAGAGAGGCGAGCAGCCACCTCCCTGCCCTGACATCTAGAAACCTCACTGCCCACCTTCAGGCCACTGTCCCCAAGGCCAGGAAGAAAATCTGTGTGGAGCAGAAGGAACTTGAGCAAGGGCAGAGGCCAGCATGACACCCACCCTTTCTCTCCAATGCCCCTCCTCTCCCAGCTCAGAGGCCTGGGAGTGGTATGTAGGAGGGAGGGAAGGTAAGAGCCCTGGAGGTAGACAGGCCTCGATTTTAATCCTAACTGGCTGTGTGTGACCTTGGGCAAGTGACATCATTTCCTTGAGCCTTATTTCCTAAATCATAAAATGGGGATAGCAACAGCATGTATCTCTTAGAGAGTTGTAAGGATGAAATAATTACATAGGATTAAATAACTAATTAATTAAAAATGATTAAGTTATTACTTAATATATGCATTTAGTTCAGGGTGTACATAGTAAGCAAACAATGAATGGTAGTATTCCTATTATTATCTGTCCCTTGCTATGTTCCCAACACCTACCCAGGATACCTTACTGCGGTCCAATCTAAGAGAGTCTGAATCTGTTTAACAATTACAACACCTTAAAGAGGAGCTCAATGAGCTCAGACAAGAGGAGAAAGGTACCCACCTGGTTCTGAGGCAGAGGCTGCAATCCCTTTCTGCACCCCACCCCCTGCCAGATGGTCCTGCTGCTGTCCTTACCTCTTCCACGTCCAAAAGCTTGGGGGAGGTCTTGCTGCATCTTCTGCGCGTGAGAGACTCAGACAGGTGGGCAGCCCTGCTACCCAAGGACCAAGGGCTCTGGCCTGAAGGCCATGGGATGCTCCAAAAACGAGAGAGCAGGAGTGGGGTGGGATAAATGCCTGCCCAGAAAAACGATAGCAAGGAGCATACCTTTGCTCAGTGCCATGCTTCTGGTTTTCCAAAAAGGATCCTCTCACTTTTCTCTCCATAGAGATAGCTCATGGGCAATGACACCAGTAACAGAAGGGGCCCCTTTCTCTGTGCTGGGGTCTCATGGGCAACCAAACCCAGCTTTGTAGCCACCCTGAATGTGGAGTGGCTGGCAAAGGGGAAAGGGGGAGGCTGAGAGACCCACATCCCCAAAGGCCTGGGCCACAGGAGGAAAACAAGGTATATAAAGCACTTCCCCAAGTCCCAGGCTATGGTCTAACTATGTGGATCAACTTGAGCGTTAACTCCCACCTCCAGCTGTCTCATCCACATCTGTAAAGAGAAGAGGAAGCAAAACTCAAGACCACAGCTGCCCAAGGTTGTAAGCTGCCTCATCTACCATAGGCGGCTGCTGGATAACCCATGGCATGGGCACAGTACTTGTGTGCCAGCTGGGGGGCCCTGGCATTCCCAGGTAGGCCACTCTGGAGTTCTCTCCAGTGAGACCAAGAGGCTATGCCCAGGGACTTAGGTCAGTTGATGGCCCTGGCAACACTGATGTTCCTTAAAACTGAGACCAGGGTCAAGCTCCCCACTTTGTACAGCATCCTCCCCCCCAGTCACCAGCTATGGGTTGTGTTGGTGTCCTGGTGAGGAGCTGGCCCTGCTATCGGGGGGAGTGGAGGGATCCTCAGCCTACTTTAAGCCAGTCAGTCCTGGGCCAGGCTGTGGCAGGCTGCCTCTTGCATTAGTACTGGTGTTTCCAGGGGAGACCTTCTTTCTGCCTCTGTCTTTACCAAAGCCAGGCAGGATCAGATGTCTGGAATGGCTGTTTTATTGGATGGGCCTCAGGCCCGAAACTCTGCTGCCCAGGCCCTGCCACTCTTGTGAGGGGTAAGGGTTGGGGAATTATCCTAGCCAGGCCTTGAAAATTAGAAGGCCTGAAAACCAGGGGAGTGGAGGCTGAGGGAGGGGGGCGGTGTGCAAATGTCGATGTGCCAAACCTCATCAGACCTCTCCTAGGGGCTCTTTTATTAAACATCCCAATCCCAGCTCCTCTCCCCATGGCTGATGGAGGACGGGAGGCTGGGACACAGTGGCCCCACAGCCTGAAACCCCACCCCTCAGCTGGCCTGGAAACTTCAGACACTGACCACGTGGGGCACTGCAGCCTCCTGCCACAATCAACAGGTGGCAGCAAAAGATGCCTGGCATCCTGAGAGAGGAGGATGTGCAGAGAGGCAGATTTCCTAGGTGTGGGAGGTGAGGGATAGGCAAGGAGGGGCCTTCTTGGGGATATGGGGTCATGTTTTAGGAGGAAGATAAGCACCAAACCAGGTTCTGCCAGGTATGTGTCCAGGTCCTGTCCCCTTTCACTGCTCCTCCCGTTCAGACTGCTTCTCCCTCTCTCTGCCCTCTTTACAGGTGCTAAAAGCATACTGTGATTCTCTTTATCATGGCTTATAACTCTCTACTCACAGGTGGTTTGATTTATGTCTGTGTCCTCTGTGGACCATGAGCACTCTTAGAATGGCAGAGGCTACACTCATCTTCATCGCTGTCTCCTCAGCACTTGGCACTCCCCCAGGCCTGGCACACAATAGGTGCTCAATACACATTTGGTGATGAATGAAATAAAGAATAACTTCCCCCATCAGACACTACGAGCTCTGGGAGGGTAGGGACTGTTTTTCGGGGTTTTTTTTGTATCCCCAACCCCTGGCCTGGTGCCTGGCACAAAGTAGGTACCCACTAAATTGTGTGGGATGGAACACTATTGGGATTAAAGTGGGCCAAGAGGAGCCTTTGCAGATGTGTTAATGACACTCTTGTCTCTCTCTCTTCCCACCTGAAGCAGTGAGGACACGGTCTTCTCTAGGTAGCTCTCCTGGGAACAAAGTGGTCCCCAGCTGGGCTAAGAGGGGGAGGGGCAGTGCTGACTGGAAGGGGGCAGGAGTGAGGTCTTAGGTGGGCTGAACTGGGTGTGCTCTCCAGGCAGGTTGTTCCTCTTGGGTGAATGGGAAAGCTCTGTGGGAGCCACGCTTGGTCAGTGCTCACCTCTGAGAAAATCTGAAGACGACCCAGGATGGCAGTATGGTAGGAGTCTAGGTCAGGGCCAGAGGCCATGGTCACATAGGCTGCTCACCCAACCCCATTCCCAGAGCCTCCTGAGGGTTGGGAGCCAGGGCTCCTGCAAGTTCCACTCTTTAGACCTAAGGTTCTTGTAGTCTTGTGAGGTTCTGGATTTCAGGCCACTCCTTGCCTTTGCAGAGCCAGGACATCTCAGACACATACCGGGAACTGAAGGTTAGAGGGAGCAGGGTGGGCTTGAAGTAGATTCCCTGCACTGTTATCAGAGCATGACTGCTGTGCCCTGGAGGTGAGGCTCCCCTCTGGGCTGCAATTGCTCAGGGCCTCTGACCATGGGGTCAATTGCTGGGACTACCTTGGATGTCTAAATGACCTGAGGAGGAGGTAGAGAGTCTCCTGGGACTCAGGTCCTGGATGATAAACAGATTTGATGTCTGGACCTTGCAACCCAGGCCCACATCTCAGAATGTGAAAGCCACTTAGGTTGTAAAGTGTCTTGTGTATACCCTGGTGGGCAGTAGGGTGCCCTCATTCAGGACCTTTCTCGAGAACCTCAAAGATTTGAGTGTTTATCTGACCAGCCGTGAATCAGAATAAGGACTTACTGACACAGACATCAGCCCTGGTACTCCCAGTGTGGAAATCTGTGCTGAATGTTAGAATTTGAGGCTAAAGCTTATGTGCAGCTTGAGATTTAATTTAACCTTAACTCTTGCTTTGAAGGTTGCAAAACCCCTCAAATCTAACTAAACCAAACCAAACCAAAATGGGTGATTAACTAGCAGCAAGTAGAGAGGTGCTGTTTCAAAGACTCCCTTTGAAACTAAACATAAACGTGACTTCCTTTTTACTCAATGGTAGATAGAGATTTTTGCCTAGAACGGATGCAGACTAGTGTATGGCTACACAAAGGACTTTCCTTTTTTTTTTTCTTTTTTTTTTTCTTTTTGAAACACAAAAGGTTTATCTTCAACTGGCAGTTTTAATAAAGGATCACTCGGGTTCCAAGGAACGGACATGGAAACAGCATCTCCTCAAATCGAAAGATCCCCAGCAGGGCCAAGGCCCGGGAGCAGGTACTCTGTCCTGAGCTGTCGGGGTATTAGGCGGTAGCGCCCAGAGACTTACCGAAATTATGGTCCTCACCAAGGGCTGACCCAGAGAGAGCTCTATACATGCAATTATAAACCCACTTTTTCTCGTCTTGTTTTCCTTTCAAGCCTAAAGCCAGATGTGGCCGCTGCAGTACTTGTGCCTGTGTCGCGGAGGCCCTGCTCAGGTCCGAGCAGGCAGAGGCCCACTCCAACAGGTGCGGAGTGTGTGCGCGCTGCCGGCCTGGGTCGCACAGCTGCTGGTGCGGGATCTCCCCTCACCCCACCCGCTGCACTGGCACGACTGGGACACCGAGGGCGCAGAGACCGGCCTGTGCACCGCCCACGGCCGCTTCAGAGGGGTCAGGGGATAAGTGAGGAACAGGGCTGCGTCTTCCTTCCCTCGTCCCCTCCTTAGATTCCAGCGTCCTCCATTCGCTGCGCCCCGGGTGCGGCCTACTCAATCACCGGCCCCGAAATCCGGGCGGCTGCGAGGACAGAGCAGGAGCTGCCGAAAGGGCCGCGGAGGGGCGGGAAGGGAGCGCGGTGAGCCCGCCGGGAATACCCTGTGTGCATTGAACGGGGCATGCGGGCGGCCCGGCCACCCGTGCGGGCGCTCGGCGGCTGCAACCCCTTCACTCCCAGGCTTGGGCGCACCAAGCGACCGAGCCGGCCTGAGGGTCGGGCTGGCAGTCACGGCCCGGCCAGGCTGCGGTGGCGGAGGGAAGCATCTTTCCTGGCCGACCTCTCTGGAGCGGTCTCCACGCACTCCAGCAGCCGAAGGGCGGGCGGGCACCCCATTCGCCCCCTGGCGGCGCAGGGGACACGTTGGGCGCCGCCGCCGCCGCCGCCGCCGCGAAATGAGCTGTCCACAGCAGCACTGGGCGCCGCCCGAGGTCACGCAAGAATCTGGCCGGGGGTGGGGAGTCGGGGAGACAGCGGGGAGGCAAGCCGCCTTCGGGAGGAATTGGGGAAGATGATGGAACAAAGCAACTACGAGCTTTGGGGGTTTCCCTTGGATCCACGTTCTCCAAATCCCGTGTGGACTTCCTCACTAGTGTGATGACTGACACCCAGGGACTTCATCCCCGAGTGATCCTCCCTCCCTTACCAATCTCCCTGGAAATAAAAGCCTCCTTGGAAATAAAAGCCTCCCTCTCATTCTCACCCTTTCTGGAAAATGTCCCTGTATCTCCTCCCCTCCTGCAGTGACCCGACAATGGCAGCCTTGGCTGGCCCAGCCACACCGGGCCTGCCACACCCCAGAGAACTCTGAGGCAGTGCCAGGAGGTTATTCATTCAAAACGGTCCCTTGAGTGCCCATTGGGAGCCTGGTACTGCCCTAGGTTTTATGTAAGGTAAAAGATCTGGACCTCTGGGTGCTTCTAATCTCAGAAGACAAACACACTCAGGAGACAACTGGCACAGTAAGTGGCCTGCTAGCAGAAGCCTCAGGTAAAGATATGGTAAGGATGGGCTGGAGCGTGAACACTGGAGCTATTAGAACTTGGTAAGTGGACAGGATTTGGAAATGGTGGTGGGAGGGAGAGGAGAGGGAGGGAGGGAGGGAGGGAAGGAGGGAAGGAGGGAG
>NW_007727143.1:44037-54752 GCF_000696425.1 Galeopterus variegatus | reverse complement strand
GAGAGAGAGAGAGAGAGAGAGAGAGAGAGAGAGAGAGAGAGAGAGAGAGAGAGAGAGAGAGAGAGAGACCTGATTTGAATAGAATGGAGGGGGCTGGTATGGGAGAGCTGGGGGGGGGCAACCCCAGAGGCCCTGTGAAGGTCTCCTTCTGCAGTGGGAGAGACAGAGGCAAGGAGGAAGAGCTGGAGGCTGGAAGCCCCTTTGGGAGGCAGCAGCCTGCTCTGAAGTGCTGGCTGAGGCAGGGAAAGGAAGGTTGCCATGGTCCTGAGAGGCATGTGCAGGTGGGGAAGCAGGGGTCTTGGGCTTCCTCAAGAGGTTGTGTCATATACTACAAATAAGGAGGTTGGGTCAGACTCAGAAGCCTTTGGGTGGGGGCAGCTGGCCTTTATGGGGAATTGAACCCTTGTACATTGGTGTTAATACTGTGCTCTAACCAACTGAGCTGAACAGCCAGTCCCTAGACTCAGAGGTTTTTGTCAGGAAGGAGGAAGCCCAGGTCATGACGGGAGAAGGGAGCAGTTCCAGGCTAAGTCCAAAGGTGAAAGGCTTAAAAAGAGTGAGGGGATTGGGGGTAGGGGCAGTGAAGCAGCCCTTCCAGGATGCTGGGGCAAGAAGGAAGGACCAGGAAGCCTCCGGCTGAGGAGTAGGCCAAAAGGTAGGAGCCTGTCTGAAGGACCAGCAGGGGCCTCAAAACCTCAGGCTCACCAGAGTTAGATGTAGCTGACAGTCTGGCTCTGTCAATTTCTGCCCCATTTCCCCTTCTATTTTCCTTACCAGCCATCTCAGGTAATAGGGGAAACCTTCTCCCACCCAGCCTCTGGCTTTGTGCTGAAGATGTTGCAAACCCAGAATGACACTTTCAGGCCTCATTGTGTCCTCCAGCCCAAATCTGTCCAGGGAAGGTTTTAGCACTGATGGTATCTTGCCCCCATCTTTGACTTAGAAGAGCCATCTTTCTGGCAGTTGGAGACAGACAGACCACTGTGTTCTGTCTCAGAAGTAAGTTTCCCCACGTGGCCTTGGCTTCCAAAAAGGCCTGTCCATGCCTGAGGCTAGGCTGCTTCATGGTAACCTCCCAACCTGACTCTGGGGCAGGCCCTGATGGGGCCCTGTGGTCAAGCCTGGCAGACAAAGACTAAATGGGACACTCAAGGACTGGCTATGCTGGCATTACCATGGGGAGAGCTGAGGCTGCCCAGATGATGAGCCAGGAGAGTCAGGGGCCAGCTATTCAAAGCCAGCAACCACAAGAGGGATTTGGGCAGTGAGGCTCCCCTGCAAACCTACAGTCAGACAGAGCAGGCTGTGAGGTGCTCATTAGGTGTGGGACCACTGGAAGAGGCAGAGGGTGGAGGGAAGCATGGTCACCAAATTCTGCCACGGTAATGGCTTTGTCTGGGCACTCCATAGGAGAGGGCCAGTACTGGGGCCCAAGAAAGGACCACCTGGAAGAAGGGCCAGGGTCAAAGTCTTCTGGGATAAGAGTTAGGTAGGGTTCTGGTATGTGCAGGTACAGGGGCAAGGGAAGGAAGGGAAGGGTCCTGGCCAAGCAGGAGACCACATAGGCCCATGTTCCTTTGCCCAGGCCAGATTTCCTTTCCTTTGCAATCAAATTACAGCTAAAGGAAAGACCCCATTCACTCATGCTTTGCTTGAATTCCTCTGCGGTCAGCTGTTCCCACCTTCTCCCTCTTCTACAAGAGGTCTGAATGAGAATAGGGAGAAGCATGCCTCATTTATTCATGTAGGATGCTTATGTTGAGTGTGCCTCAGGGTTGGTGTCCCCTGTGGCATGTTACTATTACCCCTCTCTACCTTGGAACAGTCCCAGAAAGGAGTATGGTCTCCCAGCCACTTTTTTCTGCCACTCCTTTTTAAAATTTATAAACACAGCTATCAATTTCTAACTCCAGCTAGGTGCCAGGCATTGTGGTAAACATGACCACTGTGGTCAAGCATGTTGGGCACATGACCTCATTCATTCTTCACAGAAGCTCAGAGGCCCATCATCCCAATTCCTTGGCTGGCCTCAGTCCCCAACACCAGCCAGGTGCAAGGGGTTGAAGTCTGTTCCCTAAACTGATACAGAAAACACAGTTCAGTCTTGGCATCATTCACTGTGTGGTAGCTCAGTAAATATTAATTAACTCTGAGGACATGCTGCACTTTGACTCACCTCTGGCTAATTAAATAAACCTGTCATGTAAATCAGCAGAGGAGACAGAGAGACATTAGGCTGTGCTGAAAAGAAATTGGGCTGAGGGTCAGTAAGACTATTGGCCTCCAAGTAGAAAATCTACGTTGGCCTGTTCTGGCTGACTTCAAGTCCTTTGAAGCTAGGGCCAGAGTGATGTCAATGAGGAATAACCCCACCCCTCAGAGAAAGCCTCACTCCTGAAGCCCTGAAGAACTGGGAGGAGGGAAGCAGGGTTCAGACGCCCTCTGGGTACCACATGAGTTCTCTAAGAAATCAAGACAGAACTGCCTGACTTTCCGTTCCTCCCCTTCCACTCCATCCCCATTCCTGAGGCATCATGTCCTGATGGCCATGGGTCAGCTGGGGGAGACTCCTTCCAACCATGCCTGGCAGTTTGGGGCTGTTGGGGCTGGCAGGTGCCTCATTGAGCTTGCTTCCCTTCTGCTCCTTCTTGAAGAAAATGAGCCATGGCAATGTCCCAGACCCTCTAGAGGTCGAACTTTCCCTCTGACCAACTGGGATACTGGGGGCAGGCCTCTTAACCTTGCCAGGCCTGGTCCATTCTCCGTAAAACGAGGAAATAGCAATGTCAGCCTCACAAGGAGGCCAAGAGGATTCAAAAACAATGTCAAATGCAGCGCAACACCCTGTGCAAAGTAAGGACTCAGTAAGTCATAGGTATTCTACGATGATGATGAAGATTGTATATGGTTCATAACAAGCAATTGCATCCATCCCCCAGTAATTCTGGGCTGTAACTGAGCCCTAAGGTTGGAAGGCTTTTTTTTTTCTTTTTTCCCCCCCATATGTAAAAAGGAGCAAAACCACCTTGAAATAATGTCTTTAAAGTTAATATGTAAAAATAAAATAAGAAAAAGCAAGCACAAGGACAAAGGCAGAGTGAGTGTGTGAATTGCTGAGAAATGACAGAAGGGTTGGATAGGATGCATGTGCCCCTTTCCCTCCCATCCAAATCCCTTCCTGCAGCCACCTGGGACCCCTCACCCCTCAGAGCCCCCATCCCTCTTCCTCCCCTGGGCTAGTACTGGGAGCATGACTCAGAGTAAAGGTCAACTCTGGAGGCCTGTGGCTCATGGCAGGCAGTTCCCACTCTGTCCTTTCCTAGGGAAAGATGTACCTGTCACCATGGTGTGCCAGCAGCAGCCCCGCAACGTGCCCTAGAGCTATCAAGCAGGCTACAAGACAAGACTGTATGTGGTTGTTGTGAACCACATACAATCTTCATCATCATCGTAGAATACCTATGACTTAACTGAGTCCTTACTTTGTACAGGGTGCTGGGCAGCATTTGACATTGTTTTTGAATCCTCTTGGCCTCCTTGTGAGGCTGACATTGCTATTTCCTCATTTTACAGAGAATGGACCAGGCCTGGCAAGGTTAAGAGGCCTGCCCCCGGTATCCCAGTTGGTCAGAGGGAAAGTTAGACCTCCAGAGGGTCTGGGACATTCGAACAGATTAAATGTGGCTCTCAAAAAGCTCAGACTTGCAAGCTTTGGAGAAGGCCCAGGTTTGGTTCCCTTTAACTCCCAAACAAATTCTTGTGGGATGTTGCAATTACTTGTGACAATCCCTGTTCCTGCCTGGGACTTTGATTTCAGATTTAGACATGTAAAAATGGGTGGCTGGCTGGGTCTTGAGCAACTTGGGGGTTGGGGTGGGGGCTGACCAGGGAAAATCCTTTGCAACATGTTGTCTTTGGAAGGAAAATCTTGAGGAATCAGACACTGTAGCTCTGATTGTGTTACCAGAACTTTTCACTACTGCAGCAGATTTCTTGTACCTGAAATTGGTTCACTGGGCTGGGGAGTGGCTCATTCTGTCCTTTGAAACACAAATGTCTAGGAATCATTTTCTGTAAATAGTCTGTTAGAGTAACTTTCCAATCACTGTAACAAATTCCACAGTCCTTGCCCTGTAATCTTATCCCCTGGATAAGCAGAAGGTGAAGATGCATCAAGGCCAGGTGGGGTATTTTAGTGTAAGTTGTGCTGACCTGGACCCAGAGGAGTCTGGAAGCAGGTGGAGGTGATAAAGGGAGAGCCAAGTGGATGCAGAAACAGGCGAGGAACATGGCTGGGCAAAGCTTGTCTGGGTGTCAGGCCTCTGTGCCCATTCTGGGTATTGAGAAAAGCAGGAGACGGTACCAGAACTGACCGGAATTGGGGTGTGGCCTCAATGATGGAATCATATTCCAAGAAGCATCAATCTCACAGGCCCCAATTTGGCTTTCAGAGATATGTTTCAGGATTTAAAAAGTGAGGAGTAAGGAGTAAATAAGCACAGATGAGGATAAGACCAAGGCGCTTGAACCCTCATGAAAGGAGAAGCCACTGGCCTCTGGGAAATTAAAAAGCAGACTGTGGAGCTTAGATTCAAGGAAAGGAAACAACTCCTTTATATCAATGCACAAACAATGGCTGAGTACCAACTATGTACCACACATTCAAGTGACAGCAACATAAAGAGAATTCTGCACTCCCCACTATTACTACCACCAATCTGAACCTAGTGAAGTTACCCAGCCTTGCCTACCACTCTGAGATGACACTAGAACAGTCCATTCATTTGGCATAATATATGGCAGTTTAGAGCACCTTCTAATATTGCAACCAAATTTCAGGGAAAACAGAAAATATTTAATGAGCTGAAAACCCCCAACTTCCCAAATGGATACAGGAGACTCCAACTAGTCAACCCAGGACCAACAAGGAGTAGCTCTCTTTCTTCAATGCCTAAGCAACCCTGCTTCCAGGCCCTTTTTACTAATAGTTCTGATGATGAGCCAGGCTGAAGGATGCAGCCTCTTAGAGACCCCCTGGAGGATGGTTGTATCTCTACTCTTAGATCAGGACAAATGATTCTGAACCCATTTGGGACATGGCTACCCTTGGGAATTTTGATGAAAGCTATGGATCCTCTTCTCAGAAAAATGTACATCGCACATACAGGTATAACCTTGTGTAAAATTTTAGGAGCTTTAGAGACCCCCAAAACCCCAGCTTAAGAATTCCTGCCAAAGGCAAATCACTCCTTTTCTTACTCAAGATCTATTTCCCAGGGTTGATTAGCTGCCACCTTAGATGTCCAACAGGTGAATTAATATTCAGTATTGACCTCTAGTCATCCCACGCCCTTGGCAGATGGCAGAGTCTCTGCTGTTGCCTGTAGCCAGAAGGAAGCAGAGCCCCTAGAGACCACATTTTGTTTTTCAAGGGAGTACTCTCCTCCACCCCACCAGAGAACCTCAGACACTCCAGGCCTGGAACACAAAGAATGACAAGCCAAAAATAAATGTGGTCCAATATACAACTAGATTTGTGAAGAGAGAGCCATAGGCTGGATCCTTCTGGGTTGGTGGGAGAAATGCATGAGGATAGGCCCAAAGCTGAAATGGGAAGGTATCAGAGTGGGTCTCCCTCCCTTCAACTAAATGCAGACTAGCTGATCATTCTAGAGAGATACCTGCTCTTTTTCATTGTCCTTCTACCTGGAATGCAGAGGCTACTGGAGGCTATGCCATTATCAGCTACTCAAGTGCCACATCTGTCTCCCATTTTTCCAATTATAATAATGATTATGAAAGAAGCATTTATTAAACATTACTCTGTGCCAAGCACTGTGCTATAAGCACATGACATTAATCATTTCATTTATTCTTCCCAACAATGCAAAGAGGTAGGCACTCTTGTTATCCCATTTACAGATTAGGAAAGTGAGAGTAGGAGAGGTTAAGTAGAGTTGCTTAAGGACACTGAGAGAGTGAGTGCTACAGCCTGGACTTGGATCTAGACTTGATTTCAAACCTAACACTTTTAACCTCCACTCTCATGCTTCTTCCCAAAAGACCAGGATTCAGATGAATGCCTTGGAAATCCCCCAGAGTAATGATCTTGTTTCTGATATCTTACCTCCTCCTCTCCATTCCCTTCCCACCTTGTAGCAGCCTGGTTTTCAAAAGGTACTCACTTTATGGAGAGTTGGTTAGAAATCCTCAAACTCTGGGCCAGCCCGGTGGCACACTGGAGAGTGCGCCGCTTGGGAGTGCGGCGGCGCTCCCGCCGAGGGTTCAGATCCCATGTGGAGACCGGTTCCTGCTCACTGGCTGAGCGCGGTGCGGACGCAACACTGAGGGTTGCGATCCCGTTACCGGTCAGTAAAAAAGACAAAAAGTAAAAAAAAAAAAAAAGAAATCCTCAAACTCTTATCTGTTATCTCTCTATGACTTTTCTATTTGAGTTCACATTTTTTTTTTTTTGTCCTTTTTTGAGACCGGCCGCACCGCACTCAGCCAGTGAGCACTGTGAGTGCACCAGTCATCCCTATATAGGATCCGAACCCGCAGCAGGAGCACTGCTGCGCTCCCAGCGCCGCACTTTTCCGAGTGCGCCACGGGCTCGGCCCTGAGTCCACATTCTATGCACTGTGAGTGCACCAGTCATCCCTATATAGGATCCGAACCCGCAGCAGGAGCACTGCTGCACTCCCAGCGCCGCACTTTTCCGAGTGCGCCACGGGCTCGGCCCTGAGTCCACATTCTATAGCCCTAAATTTATCTGGGAGCCTAAATCTGTTTTAAATTCAGCTCAGCCCAGGAGCCTCGTTTCTACCTTAAGCTTAGAATCAAGGAGAAAGACCCTGTTCTTACTTCATCCCTGGAAAGCTGGTGGCAGGTGGTTAGTTGTCATTGCCCCTGTTTTAAAGACTTGGTGTTGGGGAGGAGGTGGCTGAGGAACACAGAGTAGAGGAGAGAATTTGGTGAAGTAGAGGAGCCAGTATTTGGCAAAGCACCAATGATGTTGGTGCTCTAAAAAGGGCAGGTTTCATCAGATACCTCCAACCTCCATAGGCATATGACCCCTTAAATAGCCAGTCTTCTTCATTCCCTCAATTAATGGATTCCAGGGAGAGTGACTGCCCAGCTCACAAAGAGAAAGGCCCAGGAAAATGTTGTCAATCATATTCCTAGTGACCAAGGGGCTACCATGTGCATGCTGAACGGTTAGAGCCCCAACCAATGGTGCTGGAGAGGGGGAGCAGTTGGGGGCAGAATGGGTATTAAGCTATCTGCTGAGTCCAGGGTTACTTGTCCTTGCCCCATAGCCTTATCTAGAGATGAAACAGCTAGGAAGAGGACAGGAGACTGAGGCCTATAAAGAGGTGGGAAGTGCAGGAAGCTAAGGAGGTTGGCAGCAGGAGGAGAAAATCATCTCATATTCAGGGTCTCTGTTCTTTGCCACCTGTAGGCCAGAGGTGAGATAGAACAACAGTACCCACACTGAAAGTGGATGAGGAAGTCAGCCCCACAGGCACAGCAGACTCCCAGAAATGGGCTGGACTCACTGGAGTCCAGTCATTTAGTCATCAGATGTTTATGGAATGTCTGCTGTGTGCCAGACTCATCTGGGAACTGGGGATGTCATGGTGAATCCTGCCTTTAGTGTGTCTAACACATCAACGGGGAAAAAAAAATATGAGCAAGACAATTTGGACAGTGCTAATTAAGCATTAGGAAGAAAACTGGAACAGAGCAGTGAGGGAGAGTGACTGGAAAGGGTCACTTCAGTTTAGGTTGTCAGGAGAAGCCTCTTTGAGGAGCGAACATGAGAGCTGAGGCCTGATTATGAAAAAGGGCTGGCCATAAGAGGATCTGGGTGAAGCACATTCCAGAAAGCAGGAAGAGCAAAGCCAAAGGCCCTTACGTGGCAATGGGCTCCATGTATTTGGGAAGCAGAAAGGCAACAGCATAGCTTGAGGAAATGAACAAGGGGGTTGAAGGAGAGAAAGCTGGAGAGTTAGGTAGGGCCAGATCACAGTGGCCTTGTAATCATGGTAGAGAGTTAAACTTTTATTCTAGTGTGATGAAAAGTAGGAAAGTGACATCATCCAATCAGCATTTTTAAAAAGTCCACTCTGGCTGCTGTGTGGAGAATGAATTGCAGGGGACAAGAATGGCAGTAGGGAGACCAATGAGGCGGCTTTTAGATGAGAAAATGGGTGACCACATAATTTGTCATCCAAAATGACATACTTGTCCAAGTGAATGGGAGTGCTACAAATAATTAAGCAGGGACAACAGGCATAACCAGTATGGTCTCAGGCAAAGTGGGACATATAGACACCCTGGATATGACAGACCAGAGTACTAGTTTTCAAGGTGTGGTTTTTGGACCAACAGCATAAGCACCACCTGAGAACTTGAATAAATGCAAATTCTCAGGCTCCCACCCCAGACCTACTGAATCAGAAACTCAGGATGGGCTCAGTAGTATGTATTTTAATAAGCCCTTCAAGTGATTCTGATGCAGGCTCAAGTTTGAGAACCACTGAACTAAAGTAACAGTGGTGTAGGTGTGAGATCTGGCCAGATACAGGATATATTTTGGATACGGGGGGTGAAAGAAACTAGAATCTGGAATGAGCTCTTTGTTTTTATTTTGAGAAATTAGTGTATGGTGGTACCCTTTACTGCAGTGGGAAGGACTAAGATGGAGAGAGGAATGGGTTTTTTGAGGGAATTAACCTGCTTCAGATGTGTGAAGACAGACTACAGAAGCAGGCCTTTCTTCCTTGGAAGCAATTCTACCAACCAGAGGGAGAGAGCCACGGGGCACAAGTTCTACAGCTTTGGTCACTCTTTTCAGAGTCAGCCACCTTCTTAGAGAAGGGACTTTTCCCAATGAGGTTGCTCTGAGTACCAATTTAAGTCATGGACCAAGAATGACCATGGAGGAAAAGCTGAGAGCTGACCCCCAAGCCAAGTAACTGGCTGCTCCAGTGAAAACACCCTATGAAGGTACAAGCTGAGATGCTTTTGGCTAGGGAATACAAGTCTTGACCTTGTCTTGGGAGTTCCTGTCTTGCAGACTAAGACTTGCCACGGACAAAGCTCTAGCTGCAGTTAACATGCCCCAGCCAGAACTGTCACAGGAAGGTCATCAGTTTTTAGCAGTTGTCTGACACACAGTTCCCAGGTCCAGGAGAAGGAATCACTTTTCTATTTGGTCCCAGACTTCTGGCCTGTTGCCCTATGCCTGAACATTTGGTTTCTGTTTAGAGTCCATGGGCTATAGTTGCAGTACATACAGGGAGGAGCAAGCCCCTATCCTGCGCTCTCTGGAGCAAGGGATGCACACCCTCAGTGACATCTGATAGTACATAGATGAAAGCACAAATGGGGGGTATGTGGCCACCCCTTCTTGTAGTGGTGCTGAGAACAGGTGGAGGGCAGAGAGGGATGGACAATCTCTAAGTTCCAGGGCAGAGATTCTTAACTTGAATCTTAGGGGTTCTGTGAAGCAGCTGAGAGAACCCTAATCTTTCATCAGATTCTCAAACCTTAGACTCCAAGAGATAAAGAAACTTGGCTTTAGAAAGTAGTGGTGCTCACACTTCAGCATGCATCAGAATCACCTGCAAGGCTTGTTACACCAGGAATTACTGGGACCAAGCCCCACAGGTTCTGATTTAGTAGGTCTGGAGTGGGGTCCCCAAATTTGTATTTCTAACAACTTCTGAGAGGATGTTAATGCTGTTGGTCCAGGGGCTATACTTGAGAACCACTGCTTTAGAGGCTAGAAAAAATCATGAGGGTTCAAGTTCAAATTATGATCTTCCCTGTTCAGATAAGAGTCTAACAGAGCCACAGCCCTCTAAACCATCCCTAAGTCCTAAGGAATTTGAGATTTTATTTCTGGAAGAAGCATCTGGAGACTTACATTCTGGACCTCTCTTTGGAGGTCAGGAAACATCTGGGATATAGCATTTTAGAGGGCGCAGAAAAATGCCTCCAGAAATGTAAAAACCCAAGCAAAACTCTGAGCTGGAAACTGCATGGCTGGCTCTGGCTAATTCAACTGTGGGTGAATAGCGAGGTTTTGGGAATCCTCTCCGAGACTGCCTCCTGACCCTTGTTGTTGAACTTATATCTGAAGCCACATGGGCTCAGATAGGAGGTTTCCTCTAAGGAAGAAAGAGTGTCTGCTGGGGGTAGAATCTGGGAAACAAGAGAAAGAAATGACAACTCAACTAGACAGAATTCAAGGGCATCATCCACAGAACCCTTTGATCAGGTCATTGTGGTAAGGGTGGGAAGAGGCAGGAATGGTACTCAGGGCTGTGCTTACATTAAGAGCAGTGGAGAGAGGCCTGGATGGGCCATTTGCCAGCTTCTTTAAGACTTGCTCTGGGGGCTGGCCTGGTGGCGCAGTGCTACAGTGCGCCGCTTGAGAGCGTGGTGGCGCTCCCGCCGAGGGTTCGGATCCCACATACAGACCGGTTCCCGCTCACTGGCTGAGCGAGGGGCGGGCGCAGCACCGAGGGTTGCGATCCCATTGCCGGTCCCGGTCCGGTACGGGCACGACACTGACGGTTGCGGTCCATTGCCGGACATGAAAAAAGACAAAAAAAAAAAAAAAAAAAGACTTGCTCTGAGTAAGTCATTCCCCCATGAAAGGGGGGGGAGAAATGAAAATGTGGATTTATTCAAAAACCAAAATC
>NW_007727143.1:17894-43955 GCF_000696425.1 Galeopterus variegatus | reverse complement strand
AAAAAAAAAAAAAAAAAAAAAAAAAAAAAAAAAGACTTGCTCTGAGTAAGTCATTCCCCCATGAAAGGGGAGGGAGAAATGAAAATGTGGATTCATTCAAGAACCAAATTCCAGAACAGCAAGTGTGGCTTTTGAGTTATACAAAGGAAGCCTCCTTTGCTACAGGGAACATCGACCTTGCCATCCAGCTAAATACATCCTGAGGTGAGGCAACCAAAGTCAGAAAGACCTTACAAATTATGGGATGAAGAGGCAGAACCTCAAAGGGAAGGCAATATATTAGAGAGATTGAGACCATGGATGTGTTTTGGCATCAGCCTACCTGGAATTTGAATCGTGACTGTGGAACCCTGGGCATGTTAATCTTTCTGTGCCTTAATGTCCTCATCTGTAAAATGGGGATAATTAACAGTGCCTATCTCGTAGAGTTGTAGTAAGAATGAAATGAAGTAACCTAGGTAAAACACTTAGCTTGGTACTCCAAATATTTCGAGCACTCAATGTTTGAAAAATAAAAGGTGGTGGACTTGAAAAAATTTAAGATGGTGGCAGTACAGACTCACCCTTAGTGCCACTGCCAGAGACAGAAACTGATGCTAAGCTGGAGCTGCTGCCAGTCTCCTCAGGAGGCTGACAGAGGTCTGAGGTGTGAGTTGAACATGCAGGGAGATTCAGGATGCCTAGGACGGTGGGGTTAACTGGATAACCCTCCTGTCTGAAAGGTGGGGATATCCTACTCTTTTAAACATTGCAACATTCAATGAGTCTGTTTTGGGACATTTTTTTACTGCCAACCTAAGTGCCAAACAGCCTGAGTTGTTGAACGAATCAAAGTGAATGAAAATCAATGTTGGTAGGAAAATTAGATTGACTTTATTGGAAACACTCTCGAGATATGCAATATTAAGGTGGAATCCCCATTTTCAGGAGAAAAAAAATGTTGTTCCTCCTCCTGAAGTTCTATAAGTGTAAGGAAAGGTGCTGAAGTGAGAGCAGTGGAGGTGTATATGGTGGGCCTGAGGTGAGTGGTCAAACACTGAAAAAAGAGAGATTTATTTCCTCTGATGCTGAAAGCAGAACCTCTTCCAAAACCCAGTATCCCAAATCAGAAAGTCCTGTCTGCTTAAAAAGAAATTGTTACTGGAACTAGGAACAAAGAGATTTCTAAAACCCATGCAAAAGAGCCCAAATAAATTATATACCACATGGTGAAATAAACGTTAACATCAGGGCTGGCCAGTTAGCTGGTGTTTGTGAGGTGCTGAAATACCAAGGTCCACGGTTTGATCCCCGCACTGGCCAGCTGCCACACCCCGAACCCCCCCAAAAAGTTAACATCCATTGGAGGTGGAGGTGGGAAGAGATTGCCAATTACATTACCTTAGAAAAGTGCATAGAAAAATGACAAAAAGTTCTTCCTGAGCATGATGAGCCACTTCCTTGAGAGGCTCCCATGGCCCTACCAGCCTAGTCCTGTAGTTTATTTTTTATTTTCATTTTTTTAAAAAGATGACCAGTAAGGGGATCTTAACCCTTGATTTGGTGTTGTCAGCACCACACCCTCCCATCCTATATAACCGGCCATCCCTATATAGGGATCCGAACCTGTGGCCTTGGTGTTATCAGCACCACACTCTCCCAAGTGAGCCACGGGCTGGCCTAGTCCTATAGTTTAGAAGTATCCCAAGTCTGAGATGTTACCCCTGCAGCTCTGCAGTAGGACCTGACCTCATGGCCTCTTGATCTCTAAACTAACCACCGGGCATATAATCATAGTCCCATTTGGAGTCTTTAAAAGATTAAGCCCCACAGGACAGTTAGGGAGGGGCCTGACTCCTGGCTTTTCATTCCCTTATATGTAGAGCAAATCATGGCTAGATTTTCTACCACAAGCTCCTATATTTGAGAGCCTTCCTCTCAGACACGGACCTAGGCATTTATCTGATCCCACCTTGAGGAGAGAGGAGAATATGGTTTCTCATTCAGGAAGCACCTACCTGTCTTCTGTGTGCTCCCAAAATCAGAGGTACTGAAGAACTCAGGGAAAACTGAAGTTTCTTAGGCACCCCACCCACTTCTCCAGAAGTGTGGCACCTTCAGCTTTAATTTTTCATAAAGCAAAGTTTCTGTGTTATTTTTATTGGAGTTGGTGGTTGTCAGATATGGAAGCTAGTCCAATCCTGCTGTCCTTTACAAAGAAGGGCCATTTTAGCAAGAAAATAACAAAACAATAATCACAATAAACTCTCTTGGGATTCACCCAGGGAAGCCTGGAACTGTAATACTGTGAACTTGAGATATTCTATGGCCACGCATCAGTTTTCAGAATATAACCATTGTCATATATACTTAAATAACATTGAAAGATTTTCTATAGTGTGATTTTTGCCAGGAACCTTAGAGAACTACTTATTCCAAACCTTCCTCATCCAGCCTGAAGGTAAGTGAAACCATCAAAGAAGATAAAATGAAAAGAAAAAGCCACAGATACAATGCCAAACTACACTTCCAAAGGTCGAAGAAATATCATACACCTGAGGCTCGAGTCTTTTGCTGGTTTTTGAGTTAGAGGTCGAAACTTGGTGGTTCTCTTTGGTCAGATAATCTACTGTTCTAGGGGAAGGCCCCATTGAAACTATTCTGAAGGATCACTCTTGTGCCATGTTTTTATTGGTAACTTCATTCACTGTCAGCCATTCCACTCATGAGAAAAACAGTTTTGAAAGGGATCTTATTTTAAAACACATCTCTATTTTCTACAGAGGATTCTCTTCATCTTTCGTCATTGGCTCTTTCGTAACCCTTCCACTACCCCAAACCAAATTCAAATTTAAAACGATAGAAAACAAAAAACCTTCCATGAGAAAGGAACATGATCTATAGAACAAGCTTTTCCTTCTCTTTAATGTGATGGCTAGGTTAACCATCACACCACAGAGAATTTTGAAAACTGACCCAAAAAGTCAGACAGGGAGACCATTCACATAAATTTTTTAAAAAAGAATATTTTTAGTTTAAAATAGAAAATATTGTTTTCCAGTGTAAGAGATCACACTTAATGCTTGCAGCCAATTAATGATCATAGGTAAGAGGATAGTATATCTGCTAATGAGTCCTAAAAATGGTTTCCATCTATCAAAAAAAAAAAAAGAATCCAAGAACAACCAGACCCTTCCCCCCCAGAAGCACTGAAACAAAAGACTGATCTGTTTATATAGTCACATGAAAAATAAACATCTTTATTTTTTTGCCTACTTTATTTCATTTTTTCAAATAAAATTTAAATCTGTACAAAGTATACTGTTACAGTATATATTTTGTAAGAATCAATGCCTAAAAGAATCACAATACTTCAATAAGCAGTACAGCAGACCTCGCTAGTTTCAGCTTTGATATTGAACAAACTCAAGCCGGCTGATGCACAACACGTTTGCTTGGTTTCCACATGGTGATTTCCCAGCACTGAGATGGGAGAATATGACAGCAAATATGGTTATATTACAGCCCGACACACTGCGCTTCTTCAGGTGATAATAACTGCACATATTTAATACAGAATGCTCAAATTTACTTTTTGAATTGCATTTGCTTACTTCTTAGTTGGCAAAATTCAGCATTCTTAAATGGGGTCCCCAAACAGTGCAAATTAATGATAATCTACTGTATATTGGCACGTCTCCAATAAGGATTAACTTGTAAACTCAAAGAATATCAACAACTTAGTCTTAAATTTTAACTAATATACATCTGGCCCATTTAACCAAAGTCACTTTGGAAAGATGTTAAAGAACAATTCTATTTCTGAAAGGAAATTGTTTTGACCATTCTTTAGAGAAGATAATTTTTCAAATTGTCATTAAAATGTTTTACTATAAAAATTTTACAAACTTGATTATAAATTTCAGGATTATGATTCACAGCAGACAAATACAAACTGTCTATATTCCAATACTACTCTTAAGACTTTCAAACAGAGCACAACCATGTCAGCTGTGTTAACTAAAATTCTGAACAGTGAACTAAATTTATAAGTGGTGCTGGGTCTAGCAAGGGTAAATACACAGTATATTTCAATGAAAAGAATTGTCTTCTTTATACTTTATTTGTTTTCCCATAAGGAAACATTAATGTTTACATTCTTTAATAAAGTTAATCTTACATCAGAATATAACTTAATACTGTCAGCAACAGGGACCACACACAGTAAATAAAAAGCACATTTAAAATAAGTCTGAATTCACATAGATTAACATTTGTTGGTTAATAAAATATCGACAGTATTACAATCTTACAATATTTACAGTAAGAAAAATCTAGAGTAATATATACCTTTCACAGCAGGATTTCTTTTTTTAAAATTTCTTCCAGTTTGGGATTGTGTATACACAAAAGCTCAAAATAAAGCTACTCTGCAATATAATCTTAAAATAATGGCTACTAGGGGGAAATTCTATCACAACCATTGAAAATAATGGTGACTTCTCACGGAGTCTGTGGCATCTGAGAACCCAGTTAATTAACCGAAGTCTTGCTCAAACCAGCCTCAGTTACCCAGATTAAAGCAGAACTCCGGCCTTCCCTGACTGCTGAAAACCCAACAGACTTTCTCAACATGCTATAAGAAAAGAGGGAAAATTGGTTTCAGCTCACACCTCATGGCTGGAACCTCCGTCCAGTGCACATTCCCCAAATTATGCTTAATGAGGGCCAATTTCATCCCCCCAGCATCACAAGAGTCCATCTTCCAATCACAGTGCACTCTGACACAAAGCTCACCCATTTCTCAACTCTTGTGCATTAGGATAAGACATGAACTTGGCCCATATAATACACACCAGCATCTTAGAGACTTGGGACCAGGCAAAGAAACCAACTAGTAATAGTTTGCACTGCGATCAATAAGAAAATGGGAAGTGATGCACATTTCCAATTAGAATGACAAGAAGACCCACATCCCTAAACTGGAATTTGGCCAGGGCATCAGAGTTAGCACCCCCTCTCTGAGTACCACAAGCTATTAGGATGTGTGCTCTGGGCCTCCTCTAAGAAAGAGCATCTACGGTAAGTAACACAGTGTGGGACATTAGTTCAATGATGACTCCTAAGAAAGCAGATACAATTCTTGAATCTGGGGCTGTCTATGGTACCTGAGGTCAATCAATCATCCGAGCTGTAACCTGTCCCAACCCTGCTTACTTTATCTGATGGGCACAGAGCACTCAGGGACATGGCTGCTGGCTACTTTGGACTCTAGATCTCACAGGTAATCAACAGGTATCTGGGATTGAATTAGCAAACTGTACCATAGCTCCTTAAACAGACACTGTCAGGTTTGAAATCATGTCAAGCACGAATCTTCACTGTCAGGTCAGAAATCAAAGTGGGAGTCTTCCCACATCAAGCCAAAGTTATTTTGTCAAAACCTTAGAGGAGTTGGACAGTTTTTCATGTTACAAGTGATTAGTTTACTTATTTCAGTCAAGCTGGATTGGCAAACCAGACTGATATATTTAGTTGGCTTTGTTTTTTTGATTCTTATGTATGTGCTAACCCAAAGCTATTGTATTTGGGCTAAATACACTGACAGAGAAAATTCAGGCAACAAAAGTTTTCAGCAAACTTCTGTGGCATTTTCTTTTTGGAAGTCAATGCAAGATCTAAAGGTATTTCTACCCAACAAAGTCTGTTTAAGTGTTTAATGTTACTTCCTTTTTGGTCCTATACAGAATGCTATGACTTCTATATAGGTCTGAATGCTGCTCCATGTAGATTCCTTCTGTATATCTAAAAATATATACTTTTCAGTAGTTCAGTACATGGTTAATCTTCCCACAGAGGAAGATTTTTTTTTGTAATCACATGTTGCAAAGTAGAAAAACATCTCCTTTCTAAGAAAGGAAATATACTTTCCTATTGTACACTTTTGAATAAAGCCCAAAGGCATGCACCAAAAATCATTATTAAAACTAATACATGCACTAAAATGGTGTAGAGTTAAAGTGCTGCTTCTCAATTTTTTAATTTGAAGAAGACATTTTGTCAGTTGTTGACTCAGACATCTCTCCCCCCACCCCAACCCGCCTCATGGCATCAAGAGAGAAAAGCAGAAAGTATGCACAAATTTTTAAACTATTCTTTACATGGGGGAAAGAATAGATATATCAACTATACTATTTATAAACTGGATTCCCAGTTTTAAATAAAACCAATATTTACTGGTAAAACTTGTCAAAGCTAATACACCCAAACAAATGTTACTAGTAAATAATGTTCTACATAGAGAATAATTTACTTTGGTTTTATGCACCTTCTCAAAAATAATTCTAGTGTCCCATATATCACCAAACTGATGTGTTCCAGCAAAGGTGTAAGGCAAATCTTTTTTTTCCCTAGTGACATCTTGTTTCCCAATAGACAAAACTAAAATCTTTTGGTGAGAAAGGGGTTAAGATAATGGCTAACCCCTTGGCATCCTGAGCATTGTGGTTTATCAGACTCTACCCTGCTAGAAGTTGTCAGGCATCCTGACCCCTGCCTTGAACCAGGAATGGCTCCCACATCTAGAGATGCCCTGACTCCTTATAAATAGCTCTCAGAACTTTGCTTCTTTTTCCCTTCTGTCTGGATGTTATAATGTCTAACAAAGTTCGTTGCAGTGTCACATTTTGCTAGTAGGGGCCGCCATCTTACAATAATTCCAATCTGTGATGTTTTAAACTAATACTTAGTTCTTGATTTTATCAATTACTTGCATTAAAACTCTTTCTAGAATTTATTTAGAGCAGAGATCCTTAACTTGGGTTTCAGAAGATGTGTGATGCCCTTGAGGTTGTATGCAAAATTATCTGTATATGTGCATTTTTTTTTCCTGGGGAGAGGGTTCATCACTTTCATCAGGTTATCAAAGGTATATGTGATCCCAAAAAAGGGTTACAGGGACTTAGAGGGATACCCGTAATTCATTTTATACCAGGATTGGGAAATGGGGGCATTAAACTAAAAATGGCCTCAAAAAAAAAAAAAGAAAGAAAGAAAAGAAAAGAAAAAAGAAAGAAAAGAAAAAGAAGGGCCCAATTGCTGGTCTTTTCTCTTTATTCACATTTGGGAAATAAGTGCTTCAAAATGGGAAAAATAATTAAGCTGGTTAAACTCCATTAGAAAAAAATCAAAACCACTAAAATTGTTTCATTTTCCATATGTGGTAAATTTAGTTTCCAAGAAAAGGTTTGGAAACTAAATTTCTCTCTTTTCCTAAAGGAAATTCATAGATAAAATGCTGAACATCATCCACATTTAAAGATGTGACAACATAAAACTTAGATAACTCATGCTATGAGCCTTTAACTTATGAGTTTGAGTAAAGGATTATCTAGAGTCAAATATACATTTGTTAACCTTCATTTCCCAAAATTGGTCCATATTTAGACAACTACCTGGCACAATTCCATGAGATAAACCTAAAATCTGAACAACGGAAGTTAAACTTTCTATCCAAATTAAAAACAAAGCCACAAGGTTCCACAATAGAATTTGGCCACAAACATTCACACTACAACATAGAGGACTTTCTCATTTCGAATACATCACTAAATTTTCAGCAGAATTTGCAAACATAAGATCCAGAATGACTAGCAAAACATGCTGAGAAGAGCATGTCAAGAATTAAACCACCAACACCACCCCCATTCAGAAACACACTCAGACATTCCAAAAATAAACCAGATCTGAAAAGAGGCCTCTCACTTGTTGGTTTTAAGTATGAAGTGCATAAAAAGCTTTGAAAAGGGGGATATAAGATAAAATTATTAAATAATTCTAAAAAATAATTTTAGTCAAAAACACATCTCTGTTTTATTGACAAAACTGTCAATTTTTTTTTTTTTTGCAATTCTGAACACCAATTGTGTTGCATAATCTAAGACAAAAAATATGTTCACAGGTACACTTTTTGTTTTTATTTTTTTTAGAGCACATCTTTGAGGTTATAAGACTGCCTCTGGTTAAAATAAAGTCTCTTACCCCTTGCTGCCCTCCCATCTCAAAAAGTGAGTCAACTCTGAATTCCAAAAAGGAATATTCATTCAATATTATTATTCCAATACCACTTATATCACATAGACCATGAGGAAACTATATGAACATTATGGAAAAATGCATGAAAGAGGGAGCTGCCATTTGCCACCCACTTCACTTCCAGCTTTTTGAGCATGTATCCAGTTAGACTCAGATCTCACTGACTTCAGTGAAAACAGATCAACACTCCAAAACCAGGCCATCTCAAGCTGGAAGTTGAATCTCAAAGACATCATTTAATACACACACACACACACACACACACACACACACAAACATTTTCTATCCTAAGCTTTCACTTTGTCTATTTAAACAGTTTAATAAAGCTCACATTTACAAAGGATTTTATTGGCAAATAAAAGCCCATATTAAAAATCTTATCAAAACAAATTTTTGTTTTACATAGCTAACACTAAGAAATATTTTCTTGGTCTTATAAAGCATATTTAATTGCATATAAGTTTTGCTTTGGGTGGGATATTGAAAACATAATTCTGCAAGAAATTAGAAAAGACTAGAAACAAAAGTGAAAGTGACTAGTCTTAACTTTCAAAAAATCAAGTGCAAAGATAAATAGTGCAAATAATGAAAATTAGAAATTTTATAGGCAACTTTACATAGTCTTTCCTGCTTTTTCACTTTTACATATTGACAACTTTGTAAACTCTAACAACTGTATGCAGCATAGAAACGGGCTATCATTTATCTCCACTGACTAGACTCAAGGAAGCCTTTCAATGACTTGTCTCACAATCATTTAAATCACTGGTTTTTAACACAGGTTTGAGAATTCACTTCTTTTTAAATTATTCCTAAGGGAGGGGTTATTTAAGAAGGCTCTGCACTGACTTAAACAAGTTATAGTATCTGACAACACAGTAAAACGTGAAGATTATACTAAGTGCCAACTCTACAGAATAAGGTATACTATAAATAATACTGCTATTACTAATGAACTTGATATTTATATGAAATAAAAATTATCTTCCAAGTTCAAAATCAGAACCTCTTTTTTTTTTGGCTATTTTAAAAGAGATTTTATCACTGATGTGTAGAGATTTGAGTAAAATGAAGCTTGAAAGAAATCTGTCAAAATCACTGGGAATAAATCCATACTAAATTTGACAACAAAGAGTTAATCCAAATATACTGAATTATGTTACTTAAAAAACAAATATTATATCAATTCCTTATCTTAAATAATTTAAAACACTACTGGGAGAATGAGAACATAAATCCAAACACTATCAGCTCACCTGACAAAAGACACAAGAATCTCCAACTTGTACTAACTTATATTATTAACATTTTCCACCACTGAATTCTTGGGAATTCTACAATTTTAAAGCAAGTGAGAAAGTGGGAAAACAAACAGAAATATGAGTTTAGGGGGTATGTTGTCTAATTTCAGAAATATAGTATTATTGATGTCTCATTAGGTACCCAATGTGAAACAGTTGCTAAGATTGCAACTATAAAAGAAACAGAAAAGATATTTAGTTTCAATGTAGTGTTTCTACCAGGTTTATGGTCGTCTTCTAAGAAATTTATGTGGACCAAAGGCTTAAAGTTCTGTAAAAGTAAGGAATAATATGGATCTTTGTGGACTACAAAATCAAATAATTTGATCTAAGGACCATTCTTAAAAGTAAAGGAAAACTACACAGTAACGAGAACCCAAGACAACAGATAGTCTGTATGATAAGTATTTCTGATACTTTAGAAATAACTGAAAAAAAGTTTGAAATTTTCTTTTCTTCTTCTCAAAATAAGTCCCCAGCACCAACTTGCCTTGACCAGAAAGCTGCCATTCCACAATTGTGCTACTTAATTTGTCCCAGAGAAGCAAACACTCTACACATGAAAAGATTTGTATAATATATCATCATCATCATCATCATAAGTCTAGCTACAGACCAACAGTTTTCTCATAACCGAGGGACCCATTTTCTCTGGCTTTATTGAAAGAAACTTCCTTAGTGAAAATCAACTTCATTGTCCTTAGCAAACAACTCTCATTCAGACTCCATCTTAGTAACTTTTTCTACCTCCAATAAAAATTCCTCCCACTTTACCTCCAAACCACTCCCTTATATACCTCACACCCCCATTTACAAACACATTAAACAGCTCTCCCCTTTCTGCTCTCAAATTTCCAAATCTGTAAGTCTTAGTTCCCAGAAACTTACCCAAAATACACATACTTCTTACTCTCTTCAATCACAAATGTCTTAACATTAATTTAGATGCCCTTCAAACTGCCAACTTAAGACTATGGGGAAAACAGCAGTCAAAAAAACTGCCCAATTACCTCATAATACAGAAATCTTTTGGATCATCAGTTAGCTATGTTCTAAGGCAGGAGTGAGCAATCTCTTCTCTCTGAAGTGGGTAAGCTTGAGTGCCACTGGCAGGCCTATGACAAGAACAACAAAGAAGGAAAGGAGAGAGAAACAAGGAAAAAAAGGATAGGAAAGAGAAGGTGCCAGATGTATACAGGTAGAAGGTAGGTCAAGTGCCAACAACAACTACCTGCACTGGAAATTGCCAATCCACTCGAGGTGAATGAGAGTTTGATCCAACCTCAACATGTGTCTGAATAAGTCATTAGCTGATAGCCATCACCGTTTGAGCCAGTAAGGGTGAATAGGTAAGTCACCTGTCCCATAACTTTTAACTGTCACTTCATGATAAGGACATCTTTTCTTAAATCTTCCTAGGATCCTTCTGTGCTAATCCATCTTAGACCAAAACACATACTAACAAGAGTATTTCCATATTTTTCACAATTTGAGAATATAAGGGCTTGGTCCTTGAACTTGGAGGCCTCTTGAATTATTAAAATGAACCCCAAATCAAGAAAATTAAACTCTTTAGCTTAAAATTTTTTCCTGCAAAATGCTACAAAATTTAATTTGTAAGCAAATCACAAATAACCATCAAAACAAAGTATGTATTCATGAAAATGCAAAAACCTTGCAAATACCAAATGAGTAAAATACTTCTGGTCTGTAAGAAGCAACTTTATTCTACATAGAGGATCACCACCATGTTTCTACCTGTGTCGACGAGACAATTTTCCACAAAAGCAAAGGACGTCAGAAAGAAAAAAAAAAAAAAAAGAAAGAAAAAAAAAAAAAAAGAAAGAAAAAAAAAAAAAAAGAAAGAAAAAAAAAAAAAAAGAAAGAAAAAAAAAAAAAAAGAAAGAAAAAAAAAAAAAAAGAAAGAAAAAAAAAAAAAAAGAAAGAAAAAAAAAAAAAAAGAAAGAAAAAAAAAAAAAAAGAAAGAAAAAAAAAAAAAAAGAAAGAAAACAATAAATACCAAATGTAATATGGGGACAAAATGAAAATGAATGAGCTGCTATAAAATTCTTAAGAAAAACGTTTTAACAAATTACCTTTGCCATACTCAACTTTCCTAAAGACGTAAATTGCCTAGACCATTCAACATCAAAACTTGGTAGTCAATTTAGCAGATGAAAGCTGACAAACTGCAGGCTTGGAACCAATCATATTTTTCACTTTTCATCTGGTTGTTCTTACATCATGAAATTCTACTTGACTCATGCTAATGCTAGCTTAGATTATCTTCACTTAATCCATAGTAATGAAATTTCTGTTCAAAAAAGAGTCTGTCAAATGGCCTAGGCCTTAAATTTAGGTTTTGTTTAACTTCTCAAATATTAAAATCAGCTTTTCTTAAAAGCATATTGCCAATTCTGCAAAGAAGACTCTATAGTAATTAATGCTGCTAGGTGAAAACAATAATTTTAACAGCAGTGATCACTTTAGTTTTATATAATACTTCATTATGAATGGTCTAAATTTGGTTAACATGCAATGAAGAAAACAGAAATATTGTAATGTATGATTCAAAAATTGATAAACTTTGACAACTTTGCACAAATAACTTTGGTGAACTTATTTGCTTAAGCAATTCCAATAAATTCTCCTATTTATTCACTCTCATGGAGAAGTATACAAGTATATATATCTCCCAATTATTAAGATATTCAAATTTAAGGATAACCAACTATGTTATACTCAGAGTTATCACCAACTGTTCCAAACCTGTTGCTAAAAATGCCCTTGTTTTAGCACCCCTTTACATAGAAAGCAAGATCTCATTCTGATATTCAAAAACTTTGAAAATGGGGGGGAAAAAGTCATTAGATTTGGTATCTCACTTTTTATGGGGAAGAAAATCTTAGAAGTATTTTCACATATAAAATAAAATGAATTTAAGCTATGAAAGCTACCAGAGCAACAATTTCAGAAAGCCCCATTCTAAAATCATCTGGCAATGTGTTAGTGTGTGCAACATGAAAAAATGAGTGGGAATATTGGATGAATGATATGTGGGAGATAAAAATAATCATGCCCATAGTGGGGTCATCATGGTTGGGAGGTAACCCAAAATAAAAGAAAAATGTGTTATTTTGGAAAGTTTCAACAGTGCCAAAACACAAAATGTTAAAGCACAGAAATAAAAATGAATGAGATAATCCCCCCAAACATCAATTTCCATAAGAAAACAGGAAGAAAAAAGTTGATATAGCATTTTTTTAAACATACCAAATCTTAATTGACTTAAAGATGATATAATGTGCTTGGGCCATGATAACCACCCAGATTATCGTTATCAATAGATTTATCTTTTCCCTCCCTTCCACCCAAATTTAGTTCAGTTTTTCTGCAGAAAAAGTACAGCATCCCTATATTAATAAGAAATGAAAACAGTGAGTACAACTGATATAGATCCATTGACTTTTATTACAAATGTACTTGATCACTTGGCTTCAAAAGTTTAAAATCAATACCCTATTTTCTGTATGCCAGTACAAAGCAAACTTTTACAAATTAAATACCTAAAAATTTGACAAAAATATTAAAATTTGATGAAAAACAATTATAAAAATCCTTAATCTCTCTCTTCAAAAAGGAGGCAGTCTTCCCAATCCTATTATACAATATTAATAATATTCACCATTTTTAGAATAGGTAGCTAAATTATACTTCTCTGTTATCATACAAAACTCTTATACTAATAGATTTCATTTGTATATGCTCCAGTTAAGTTTATGAATGCCATCTGATTGCAATATAATCAACTATCTTTAATTGAATCCTAATTTACACTTATTTATTAATTTGCATAGTTTGAAAGGGATAAAGGTTATTCTACGACTAATTACCATAGGCTATTACAGCGCTATTTTTCAAGGCAATAAGTATTTGCTCCCAAATGAAATTATCTGTCTTCTTTAGGCAGGGGTTAAAATTACTAGCAGCTTTCTCCATTACCTGAAAAATCAAATTGGAATAGTTATCTATCTCTAGACATGAAGGCCTAAAAAAAAATATTGATATACTTTCCATCTTGATTCAGATTTCAACCCCTGCATGGGACAACTAAAAAGTGAGACTTTCAAGGTTTTTTATTTCCCTGTCAATTTTGGTTTTTACTCTCCATGGCTTTTGAGAAGCTGGAAAACAGTTTGTCTTTCCTGACTAGCGTTGTCTTTTCTCCATTTGGCAAATATTCATCTACCTCCAATCTGTATCTAGTAGAGGAAAAGCCGACATGGCTTTTCTTATGAACTTCCTTTGTTGTCAAAGGCATGTATAATGATTCCTACAGTTCTGGTTAGTTAACTTTAGCTCCCTCTGTGGCTGGATGACTGCTGCTTCTAACATCAGCATGATAAATAGGAGGCACAAATAAAAAGTAGCTTTAAAAAATTTGGTGATTTTAAAAGAAAAATAACACCAAACACACACACACACACACACACACACACACACACACACACACACACACAGAGGAGCATTTCAAATCTGGTGGCTGATCTCTGGATTAAATTACTTGACAATGTCTCTCATTTTAAACCGTTAATATTGCAATGCATTTCAAGTTTTCTTTTATACTTAGGCAAATAATATAGTTTAACCAAGCTCTTGGACCTTAATTGTAAGACAAAGCAGATCAATAAAAATAAGGCATACATGTCAGGAATTAAGTTTTGTTTTCTTGGTTTTGGCACATTTGATCATACTGTCTTCTATGAATAACACATATGGTCAAATATACCATTTCCTTTTTCATTTCAGCACAAACAGGGCTTACCAACTAGTAAAATAAAAATAAGGAAAAACTCTAACATAAAACACTGAGATATAGAACCTTGGTAAAGTACCGAGCACCTGGGAAGTGGGGATGGGGGGTGGAGAGTAGAGGAAGGATGAAACAGGAGAGGGCAGAAGGGAAGGTTGGGAGGGTGCTTGGGGAGGTAAAGTGAGATGCTTAAAAAGGAGCATCTTTTACAGTCACTTAGTCTTTTCTATGATCACTTCTTAAGTCTTAAAAGATCTGCATGTGGATTTTTTAAATCCACTGACACTGGTTTCAAAATTTGAGTAAGATTGTGTTCAACTGTTATAGTGTAGAGACAATTGCACAATACATGTGCTTCTTGATCCGGTAGGATTCCAAGCAGAATCTGAAGTCTATAGGTAAGAAAGGCTTCACTTTAGGTAACTGACCTAAAGAAAACCTCATAAAAGAACTCACATCTCAAAGAAAGGACACTTTGCCTAAGTTTGTTGTGTTTTTGTTGACTTGCACTACTTATTGCTGGCTACTATTAAACACTGATCTAGGAGTACTCCAACAACCTGTAGTACAAGACTTAATTTTAAGAAGCTATAGTAAACAAGAGACAAAATCAAAGCAATTCTCTTTCCTAATTAGTAATAGCACAGAGAATGCAGTCTTTTCCGTATCACAGTTAAAGTACAGTGAACAAAACAGCTCAACAAACCTTAAGACAAAAAAGTGCAGGTTATTAATGTTTACATGCAGTTGATAAGCATTCCAAATGTCACATTATGCACTGTAAAAGCTCAACTTTACTATATGGAAATAAGAAAAATGCACCTGGGGGAAGGGGAAAGCAATTTAATCATTTCCAGTGATTTTGTAAGTAAAGAAACTCCTAACTATTGTACGGTCACCTCATATTTAACACTGTATGAATATTAAAAGCAAACAATTTAATGGGAAAATGCACAGTACAATGAAAATAGCTTGTTATTCAACACATACAGTAGTTCTTAAAAACAAAGACAACACACTCAACCAGGGAGCTTAAAAATGTCAAATCAAAACCCAAAGAACCAGCAGGAAAAAAAAATCCTTCAAAAAGACAACTGTTTTGCCTTCCTAGGCCAATGCTTTACAATGTGAGAAGCACTGATACCTTCCTGCTCCTACAGGTGGTGTCTTCTACATACAGCAGTTAGATCTATACGGCTGGATTTGCCAAGAAACAATTCCATCTCCAGAACTCTCTCTGTCAGACAAGACAAGATCCTTTTTTTTAAATTTTTTTTTTTTTTTACCAAAATACTTTCTACAGAATTCCAAACCAAAATGTACTGTTTAAGGCATCTTTTTTTTTTTATAACATTTTCTCTTCACTCAAAGATGATAGTCATGCAGCAGTTTAATGATAAAAATATATTAATATTTTACTATACAGCAGCAAGAAGTTAGTTGTCAATTAAAAGCACACAAACATCTTTAAATGAAAACCTGTGAAAGACTATCGTTACAAACAATTTCAGTTTGGAGGACACCAACTTGGAAAAGTGCTCTCCTAAGCTTTGCATTTTCATACCCTACACCTTGAATATATGAGTTATAGAACATACTTTTAATAGAAGGCTTGCACACTTGGGAAACACAAATATACTTAGCATATAATGTAGCCAGTAATAACTAGCACCACAGCTACATGGAAATCCTTTACATACACCAACTTGGCTTTCACTTTTAAAACGAAACTCAGAATCCATGGCTCAGTAGGATAACTATAATTGGGTTGCTCTGCTTTTTAACAGGTCTACATAAGTTAATAGCACTGGCAAAAATGAAATGATAGCTTCAGACCTCTTACAAGTTTAGGAGACAGTGCTAGTGACCACAAATAGACTCACTACCTGATGTCCAAGTACAGGTTCACTGGAAATTGCTGCACGTTAGTTTTTAAAATCTTTCTACACATAATAAAAAATATATATTATGAACAATACAAGTACATCTCATATACACAATAATGACAAAACGCCTACTCAAAGCAAACAGATGCAGAAAAATATTATGGGAGATTTCCTTTTTCTTTCTTTCTCTTTTTCCTTTTACTATTTGAATAACTTTGGTTCCAACCATAAAAATCACAACTTAGCAAATTTCATTTAAATGCCTTTTTTAATAATTTCTTCATGTTCACAGAAGTTTCACTGACCATTTTTTATATGTTTAAGGTCCAGATGCAATGCATATTGTATAAAAGAGAGCACTTATTGTTTACCTTGCATGAATTAAACCTACGTACCTTTAACTCTACAAACTTCTGCATAACATTTAGACAAAGCTCAGACACACAGCATGCCTAGCCCTCATATATATATACACATCTCTAATCACAGGTATATAGGGTGTCAAATATACTATAATAACCTCCATGTAAGGTTTGAAATTTGGTAACAAAATGAGAAAAACTAAAAATATTATTTTACGTGTTCTAAAATATCTCTTTTTTGTGCTAAAGTCAAATGTTAGCTCAACATGAAAAGGACTTTTATATAATTCAGCAATATTATAATCTTGACCATTTTGCAAACACTTTTAATAATAATAGCTTAAACGTGTACAAAAGTTCTTGGTTAATTAGGGAAATAAACACTCAGTTCTTTATATTTTTTAATCAAGTAGGAAACACAGTTCATATAATGTTATTACTTTTTGTAATTTTTTTTTTGTTTTTTGTTTTTAGCAGCTGCTTACTGTTTTATATGGTGGATAAAGTGGACAACATCCAGCGATGGGTGGCAAGTCAAGAAGAGAAACTGTCAGTTGGTGGAGGTTCTGTGGGTGGTGCTCCCTTGGAGTTAAGTTTTTTTTTTTTTTTTTTTTTAACTTTTTAACTTTTTATTTTCTCTCTTTCTTTACAGTATATTTTCTCTGTGTGGCTGTGTATGTGTGTGTAGTATGTGTGTGTATGCATGTGCGGGGGGGGGTTCCATTCAGTTTGATCAATCTTCTTCCCCCTCTTCCTCACCCTGCAGTAGCAGAGTCGCAGCGGCGGTCTCCTCCTGCTGCTGCTGCTGCTGCTGGTGGAGTTGCTCACAAGCAGCCCGCTTCTCCCTCTGCTTCTCTTGAATCTTCTTCATCTCCTCCGAGTACTTGCAGAAGGTATGTCCAAACTTGGCCCACACCTTGTAGGGCACGGTGATGGAGTTGCGGTAGGTGGGCTTCACCTCGCTCACTCGCATAAACACACCATACTTGTTGGAGCCCACGTCGAAAAAGAAGCGCTTGTTGTCCACAGTCAAGGAGGTGCCCTCGGGCAGCTCAGCCGGCTCCTCCTCCACTCCATAGTCGTCGATGAGCTTGGCCAGAGCGTCACGGAACTCGATGAGCCCCTGCGCGGGCAGCGCAATGGTCTGGCCCTGCGTGGAGCCCAGGCCGGGCCCCCGGTTGACCGTCTGGCGGATGCGCAGGAAGCGGCCACGCTGGTTCTCCTTGAGATCCATGTAGTACTTGCGGTTCTCGCGCACCAGGAACTCGCTCTTGAGCGCCCGGCGCGGCTCGTCCTGCGCCTGGGCCAGGTCGGGCGGCTGGCTGGGGCCCAGCTGCGCGTAGTGCTCGATGAAGTCGCCCAGGTAGTCGCGGAACTCCACGGCCACTGACATGGAGAGAGTGAGGCGGCTCTTGTTGCCTCCCGCGCCCACCTCAGCGATCTTCAAGAAGCGACCCTTGGCGGCCGCGCCGCCGCCGCCTGCCGCTCCGCCCGCCGCCTCAGTCGCCTCAGCCGCCGCTGCTTTCCCTCCCCGGCTCCGCCTGCTGCCGCCGCCGCAACCCCCACAGCCAGGCAGCCACTCTCGCGAGATCTGCGGGAGAGACGAGACAGACGAGACCCGGTAACAGGGCACTGACTCCCCAGTACAGTAGCAGGGCGCCCTACTGTACGCTCCCACCCGCCCGCCGGCACGTGACCTGTGCCCCCTCCGCAATGCTAGCCCCCCGCCCGCCCGCCAGGCGGCGCCCACCCGCCGACCCTCACCCTACACCCCTGGCTGGGGGGGAGGAGGGAGTGGGACGCACAGCGTCGCAGCTGCCGCCACCACCGCCACCACCGTGGCTGTCGCTGTTGGCCAGACCCTAGGCGGCCTTGGCCTGGCCCGGGGAGTTGGGGGACTAGGGTGAGAAGGGGACTGCCATACTAAGCACTGGGAACGGGCCTGAGCTCTGCTTTCCAGTGACCCCAAAGAGAGGATTAGGGGGAGGGGCCTGCTCAGTGCAGCAGAGCCCGCTGCAGAGAGGGGACACCGAGTCACGGCCACCCCCTCCCATTCGAGCCTCAGCCAGACCTAGACCCAAACCCAGACAGGCCTTCCCGCCACCCGACTGGGTTGTCTCCTACCGCAGAGCCCTGACCACAGAGGCAGGGGAGGAAAAGGAGAGGTAGTGCGGTGGTAACCCTTAGCTTCAGATGGGGCTCCTGGGGATGAGGACGGGGCGCCGGCAGCAGTGGCGTGGAGCAGTAGACACCTAGCCCGTCCCTCCCCTCTTCCTCTCCTCGGCTCCCGCCGCTCCCCCTCCCCGCGCACGGCAGCGGCTCTGGCCTCAGATGATCCCGCTTCCCCCTCCCCCCAACCGCAGCCCCGCACAGTCGGGCGGGCGGGCGCACTCACCGGTGGGGGGAGCCGAACGGAGGACGGTAGCAACACCAGGGCCCGAGTGCCCGCAGTGCCTATTCCCGCCGGCTCTGCCCTTCCCCCCAAACAACAATCAAAAAGAAACCCCACACTCACTCATAAACCTGCAACCGCCCCCCTGGGGACCACGTCTGCCTGCCTGCCTCTCCCTCCTCCTCCGGAGATTTGGGGGGGCGGGCACCCTGCTCAAGGCTGAGCCTAGCCTGGGTTGCCGGCCAGCTCTGCGGATGAACCAGGCCCGGCCGGCTGACCAGTCTGACCCTAGCCCACTCTTCTTTCTCTCTGAAAGGACCCAGAATGGAGGAGAAAACCACGCAGGCTTTCGGAAATTCATGAGCTAAAAATGTCAGGAATTTCCTGGGAAACGCAGTTCCTTACGGGCGGGATTCATTAAAGCAGGTTCGCTTGCCCCGTGTATGCTTCCTCCCAGAAACTCGTATGTGTCAAGGAGAGCCCTCACTCCTTACCCCTCAAGTAATACATGAAATGATCACTTGCTTTTATGCGAGCTAGGTTACTGACCATTAAATAACCCGAGTCTTTGTACAGTGATAACTAAAGGGGGTCTTCTCTGGTCTCGGAAAGGAGCTTAGGAATAAAGAGGGGCTTAGAAATAATTGATTTCTCTATTCCTAGATCTGATGCATAATCTAGGGCCTATTTTCCTTCGCCCAGATAGGTAGTGAAAGTTCATAATCCCTCACTGCAGTCTGCAGACCTGACAGCGGTGGGAAAGCTAAGGCCTTATCTCCAGGGGCCCCCCCCCCCCACCCGCCAATGGCCCTTCATTCTCCCCATCATCTTCTGCAGGGGGCTGGAAGGATACAGACCATGCAGTCCTACCCCTGGCTTTCTCAAGCATGGATTGCTATCTCCATACTAAGAAGAGTGTGCCTATTCCATCTGTGAGTTCCATTTCTATTGAACATCTCTCCCTCCCCCTCAAAAGTCAGGAGAGTTGCCTCCCTCACTCTTAGCCCCAGAGACAGCTGAGAACATGGTTGCCCAGCTTCCTGGAAGAGAGAAGGGTAAAGAGAGGATTAACAATCAAGAAACCAAGAGCAGTCTAGGGCATAAGCCTTGTCAGTGCCTGAGCCCTCAAAGCCCCCAATATATTCCTTCATCTCCTGGGCAAACCTGCCTGCTACGTATTCACAGCTTCCTTTTTCTGTTAGTACAAGTCCCATTCTACTCAGCATTAGTTACTTCAGCTCTGGGTTAAAGTTTGCTACTTCCCACTAAAGAGGATGAAAGAGGAAAGCACCATGGCCACCAAAGAGCAAACTGTGGCAGTCCTGTGAACCAGCCTTAGAACCACCCACCTATGTCCACTAGTCACTAAAATGGATACCCGAAGGGGAGGCCCACTCTGAGAGAAAGAAACTCAGGCTTTCAGCCCCATAAAGACCTTCTCCTTAATTTGGGGGCTACCTCTAAAACTGCCTAGGTCCCCTTCAATGCTGATTTTTCTGCACTCCCTCCCCTGTTCCCAAATCTGTTGGGAGAAGACACGGGAACTTTTGGAGCACTTCCCACTGCACAAAAAATATACATGTGAAGAAGCAGTGGCTCTTCCAGGCTTGCACGGTAGCGATCAGGACCCTGGATAGACCCCGGCCCTTTCAGGGATGCAGACTGAGTGGCAGGGTCTCTGCACAGAATGGGGTGGGGCGTTATGCTCTCACTTGTAAACTGAGGCAAAGATCTGGTGAAGTCCGATCGAGAAGGGCTGCTGCTCTTCCTCAAGGGTTTACCTTGTGCTGAACAACTGAGCCCCTGCCCCCCAACGAGAGGTAAGGCAGCAACAAGGACAATGAGATTGCGATGAGGGGGGCCTGCCTGCCGGTTCGTGCTGATGATTGCTGTCTCCCCGTAACACACCCCCCCACTCCCCGACAGAAGACTAGGGCTCCAAACTGCCCACCTTGCTGCCCAACTTTGGAGTCTAAATGTCTTGCTCTCCATCCCAAACATTTATGTCCAGGGGTTTCTGAAGTGGTTTGAGTTTGAGAGTGCCCTGATTTTCTGAAAAAGCGACTGTTACTAGGAACTGACTTCTTAGTTCCCCAGCGCAGAGGCAACTGATGAACTTCCTCAACAGAACACAAGTTAAATATCATTTGCACACTTAAACTGGGAATTTTAAGCTCAAATCAGCAAATGACTGAGACCCGGATCTCTCCACATAAATAGGTAGTTGTGATATGCTATTCACTACATATGCCTAAAATTTCTCCATTAAATTCCAGCTTCTCTCCTACTTTACGTATGTGTCTAAAAAGCAAATAAGATTAATAATGCCTTTTCCAACATAATTCAATGATAAATTGGATATTTAGCATATATCCTCTACTGAAACAAAAGAGTTAATTTCAGGATAAGCCTGTAGGTGTGGGCTTTTTTCTCAGAATAGGAGGTGAAAGACAGCTTTCCTTAGGCTATAGTGCACAGTAGCTTTAAAAGGCAGTCTGGGAGGAATGAATATTAAATTGCAGAAAAGTCTTAAAACAAAAAGTTTGAACTTTAGTTATATTTGAATTGCAACATTAAAAATCCATTAAAAATTTTGTGGATTTAAAAAGATTTCGGCGATTTCTTAATTACCTAAACAATCTTGGCAAATGAAAAGCCTGTTCGTGTCCAGCTGTTTTAATTTATTACCTTAAAACAAATAGTTGTAAAACTAAATTTATAATTTCATTACAATGTAGTAAAGACAAAGGGAAAACGAAATATAATATGCAGCAAATTAACATGCAGCAAAATATTCATGGTAATGAACAAAATCAAAAATATTCCCTTTCTCCTCAAAATTTGCTTACATTTTAAAAATCTGATAAACGTCTCTGGATTTCTTGAGCCCTTTTATTAACACTATACAAACATTTAAGAGAATAGAGGCTGCTTTATTTTTAATCCCACTATCTCTATGTATTCAACGAACTTTTACCAAACAAAAAATTGTGCGCAAGGAAACAGACATTAGTCAGAACAAGAAGGGAAAAAGCCTCAATTTTCCTCAGCTTGAACTACGGGTAATTCTAAAATAATCTAATTCGGCTTTGGTTTTTTAAAGGAAAAATCAACATATATTTATAAAACTTGGAGAGAGAGTATCTATCTTTGGGTAGTAAACCCTTTTGATTACAGACTTCCCAACATAAACAATATGTTGATTAATATTTTACAAAATCACACATTTCCAAAGTAAAAAAGAATATTAGAACTTGTGTTTTCAAGTGCTGCTTAGGGTAAATGCCAGCCTTAAACCAGACAACTTTCTTCAGTACCCAAATCATTAAAACTAACTGTAATGTTGTACTGCAAATATTCAAAGTGGAGAAATTGCCCATTTCTTCTCATGGTTATCTACCAGGAAAACTAAGGGAAACTCTCAATAAATCTTAACATTTAACAAACAACAAACGACTAATAGTAACAGCATTTCTATAGATCATCTATTCTTGAAAATTATGCCTCTTCAATGCTATTTTAATGTTTAGGATTACAGCTATGAATTAAACATTTAAAATCTGAAGAGAACAACCCATGTGACAGAATCCTCGCATTTCCCAAATATTTTCATCTTAAGCATTTGCAGAAGAGTTGACTACACGTAGCATACATTCTGAATTCGATAAGATTTAGAGAACCCGACATTTTATGTATCCAAAAGGTCCAAACAGAACCGATGTAAATATCAATAGCTCTCTCTCCCGGCTGATACTTAAATGGTTTTACTAGTACTCAAAAGAATGAAATCAGCAACTCTCTCCACACTCTAGTCAACACTCCAATTTCCAAAGCCGCAATTCGCAAACGTCAGTTGGACGGGGGCTGTGGGGGTCTTGGGGCAATCCAAAAATTTCCTTTCTCCTCTGACAGTCTACCAAAAGATGCCAAACCAAATCCAGCCTATTGTAAACCATTGGGAACTCCCTTCCAAGGACACGAGACAAAAGCATAGACACCGCTGCGAAAAGCTGCCCAAAAGCGCATGGCCCCACAGAAACTTAAGGGGCCCAGATCAGAATGCATAAGAACCCCCAAGAGAGTCCCGCAGACAGCGGAAATGAAGGTGGTATTTATTCAGCGGTAGACAGCTACGAACCAAAGAAAGTTACTCCAGCCGGTTTCTTGGGCTTCACTCTACCCAAGTTCAGGCTTTTGGCAGATATTTGTGGGGTCTCTCCCCCTAAAAACATCACAGTTCACCTCCGAGGCCCCTGTCCGTTAAAGGAAGACCCTCCAGCTTCACATCCATTCCTTTTGCCCCCGGACAAAGGCACAGAAAGCTGTTGAGCTGACTTAGCGCTGTGGGGCAGTAAAAAATGCCTGTTCGGGCCACCCATCCTGGGGCCTGGTTTCATCTGAGATGTCAGTACCAACGGTTTTTGTTTTGTTTTGTTTTGTTTTACAACGCATCCTGGGCAGTGTATGCATTTGGAGAGAAAGGGTTTGAATAGGAGAGGAAGGGTTGGCAGTACAGCCTAGATTATAGAACCTTCCTTCCTTTCCCCTCCTTTCAGGGTTGCTGTGCAGGGAGCGTCGGCCACGTCTAGCGCGCTGTCCCAGGCCCCGGGGCGAAGGTGGCCAGAGAAAATGGGGCTCAGGGACTGCTAAGCAAACAGCATTATTGGTGGTCTCCAGCGCCTGCGGAGGTAGGATTGTCTTGTCGCTTTTTTTTTTTAAGTGGGGTGTTATTTTGTTCTTTTTCGGAGGTGGAGAGGCGGGTGGGGGGAGGCGTTGCTGCACTGCCTGGGTCCCCGAGAGAGAGGGTGTGGGGATGTCTGCCATGGTACAATAATTATTCTTGGGCTGAGAGGGCAATTAGAGGGAACAGGGTGGGCGGCACCTCGAGCTGTGGCAGGAGAATTAACATAAAGAAGAGAGAGGCTAGACCACGTTCAGGCTCTAGCTCCAGGAATCCTTAACAGGAAGCGTGGGGTTGCTGCCCAGCCTCCCACGCAGGGTAGGTGAAGCTGGGCCTCTTTGAGGGAAAGTGACTAAGGACAAAATCCTGATAAATATTATTTATGCGTCCTTGGGCTGAGAAGGAGAGAGTAAAAGGGACGAGTTAATTTTCATAAATCGCTATGCAAGGACAAAATGTAAAACTATAAAATGTCCTTTAAGACAGTTTTCTTGAAATTTTACAAAGTTTGACAAGATTTTTAGTGCACAATAACTTTTCCTAGCCTTTTGTGCTATCACATCTACATCCTGCAACACTGAGTGCATAGAAGTAATGTGGATCAGCTAATAATTATCTGCTGCAAAATGAATAGCAACTGCCTTCATCATCTTTACCATATTTTAAATATATCTCCGAGAAACCAACCTGTGACTTAGGAAAACTTAGGCACTGCCCTGCTTATTTAACTGAGTTTATTTTATTTTGAAGTTACTTTGCAAATATACCACGAAATACCCTTACTAGGTAGTATGTAGTAGACTTTTAAACTCACTTATTACAGGACCACTCCCTAGATGCTATCTAAATAAGCCTGCGTGGCAAGTAGCAGCTAGATATAATTAATCCCATTTTACAGATGAGAAAATTGAGTTACCAAAATGTAAGTCAGTTATTCAGAGTTTCAAGGAGTCTGTCATCCATAGAGAGAAAAGCCTTGGTCTATTATCGCCTCCTTTTTCATTAAACCAGAAATCCCTAAATTATTTTCTTTCAGGTATCTTTTGATGCCCCTTCTTATGTATTGCAAGCAGTACATAGCTGAAAAAAATCATAGAGGACTCTAAAAAGTCTGAATTTGAAGTTTTCTGCCATAAAAAATTATAGCTCAGCAATAAGTCATTGTGAAACTATTTACTTCCATACTAGCAATAACAACAACAACAAAACGTGTATTAATCCCTAGTTAGAGGTGAGAAAATTTTTGAGATGGCTTGAGAGTGATGGGACATTTCCTTTGAATTGCTTCTTTATTCACCTCATCTTTAGGTGGCAGCAGCACTGTATAAATAGCTTTAAAGCTACAGACTTCTGCAACTTGATATCCTACACAGTGTTTTGTCATAAATGCTTTCAACTGTATTGTGGAGATTAGAAGCTGGTGAAAATATGAAATCATAGCTGAGAATTCGAATACTTAAGAGGGTCTAGAGGAGGAAAAACAGAAAGGCTATCAGAGACGTTAATAAAATCCATGGAGCTACTGTGGAAAAGATTAGAAAGTTTCCAAAACAAATTTTATTTTTTAGCTGTGTTAGGAGCAAGTAGCATCTTTAAACTTGGTCGCTTACTGAAGCATAGCACAAGGTAACCTTCCGAAGCAAACCATCGTCTCTCAATACTGCATATTTGTCAAGCCTTTACAAGTTTAAAGTTGTTAGTTGTATAGTTGACAGTACTCCAACTGGAATTTTATAATTCAGGTGCAGTTTTCCCTCATTAAACAGCATCAAGCTTATGAAGATCCCAAATGAGACTTTATTGTTGACCCTTGTTGAAGAAAATTTTCTTGGCTTTCCTAAATTGTTCATATACAAAATAAACTACCATCACTAAAACTTAGAGAAGTGAGAAGTCAAGCTCCATCTCGTGTAAAATGGTCGCAATTTACAGTAATTCTATATCTTAATTTCTCCCACATTTCTTGAAGGTAATAAATTGTGATATATTGGGGTTATTTGGATCAAGTGGTTTTTTAAATTTTAACTTCTCAGTACACATTGTAGTTGATTTTCATGACCCTTCACCTGTTCCTCTTCCCCCCCTCCCCCACCCACATCATATCTGTTCACTTGTCTTAAAAAGTTCAAGGAATTGTTGTGATTGTTGTGTCTCCCCCCCCCACACCCTTTATTTGTTCGTGTATTTATTTATTTATTTATTTATTTATTTATTTATTTATTTATTTATTTATTTATTTATTTATTTATTTATTTATTTATTTATTTATTTATTTATTTATTTATTTATTTATTTATTTATTTATTTATTTATTTATTTATTTATTTATTTATTTATTTATTTATTTATTTATTTATTTATTTATTTATTTATTTATTTATTTATTTATTTATTTATTTATTTATTTATTTATTTATTTATTTATTTATTTATTTATTTATTTATTTATTTATTTATTTATTTATTTATTTATTTATTTATTTATTTATTTATTTATTTATTTATTTATTTATTTATTTATTTATTTATTTATTTATTTATTTATTTATTTAT
>NW_007727143.1:11855-17591 GCF_000696425.1 Galeopterus variegatus | reverse complement strand
TATCCACTCATCTGATGATGGACATTTGGGCTGGTTCCAACTCTTGGCTATTGTAAATAGTGTTGCAATAAACATTGGAGTACAGGTATCCCTTCGGCATGATGATTTCCATTCATCTGGGTATGTTCCCAGCAGTGGAATAGCTGGATCATATGGCAGATCTATCTGTAATTGTTTGAGGAACCTCCATACCATTTTCCATAAAGGCTGCACCATTTTGCAGTCCAACAGTATATGAGAGTTCCTTTTTCTCTGCAACCTTTCCAGCACTTATCATTCTTAGTCTTTTGGATATTAGCCATCCTGACTGGAGTGAGATGATATCTCAAAGTGGTCTTGATTTGCATTTCCCGGATGCTGAGTGATGTTGAGCATTTTTTCATGTGTCTGTTGGCCATTGGTATATCTTACTTTGCGAAATGCCTATTTAGCTTCTTTGCCCATTTTTTAATTGGTTTATTTGGTTTTTTGCTGTAACATTGTTTGAGTTCCTTGTGTATTCTGGATATTAATCCTTTGTCAGATGTATATTTTGCAAATATTTTCTCCCACTCTGTTGGTTGTCTTTTAACTCTGTTAATTGTTTCTTTTGCTGTGCAGAAGCTTTTAAGTTTGATATAATCCCATTTGTTTATTTTTCCTTTAGTTGCCTCTGCTTTGGGGGTCCTATTCATGAAATCTGTACCCACTCCTACTTCCTGGAGTGTTTCCCCTATGTTTTCTTTAAGGAGTTTTATTGTTTCACGATGTATATTTAATTCTTTAATCCATTTTGAGTTGATTTTGGTATATGGTGAGAGGTACAAGTCTAGTGGATCAAGTGTTTTCTAAGTAGAAATTTGTCATGAATAATTTTGTGTATTTACAGTAGTTCTCTCTGTGCCCCTTTATCCAAGCAACTCAATAAATTGAATTTACTAAAGTTTGGCCAAGCAAAGAAAAAGAAAAAAGAAAAAAATTGAATTTATATGCATTTCAAAATAGATTGCATTCAACTTATTGCGTAAACACAACCACCAAGTAATATAGAGGTATGACAATCATAAGTGGGAAATAAAACTATTTGTGGATAGAGGATGAAGTGTTAATAAAGTCTTTCTTGATGGCAGTTTCTATCTTTTTCAGGTCAAACTTGGAGGAGGAGTCTCCAGCAAATTGTTAGTACTCAAATTCAGCAGTATTATGTTAAGATTTTTTAAGCTCTCTGGTGCCAGCAAATCATGCATCCTGGGGGCCTTTGCTCCAAACTTCTGCCAACTCCATTTTGGCAGTAAAATGTTCTGTTGAGCAAAGTTTGCACGTGTTTAGGGTGTGAAGTGGTTCCTCAGGCATATATCTGGTTTTATTCCAGTTTAGGGACTTGAAGACGAGAGCCAGAAGCGTGAGACTTGTAGAGTTCATATGTGCCTTGAAACAGACGATGCTAGTGGTCTTGAATTTTCACTTGAATGAGGACAGTTTTCTTTGTAAGAGTTATTGAAGTGGATCCTTTAGCTTACTTCTTAAAATGCTAACATAATATTGAACCAGTTTTTATAAGCAGGTAAGTAGTACCCTCTCTGTTGAGAATGGAGAGCTGGGGAAAATCATTCCTCATCCTACCTACCTACAAAACCACCAGTATGTATTTATTCAGGTGAAATTCACTAAATAATAATGTGCAACTTGAGAGCAAAGGGACCAGTAATTATTTAAACTTGATCTCATTTGTCAAGTTTTATATAACAATGAGCCTCTGATCTTTTTGGTATTAGTTGTATGGCTTTATCTTTTTGACCCACCTCCTCTTCCTGTTGGAAACATAAAATCTCAATTTCTATTATTTTTTCAAGTTACTGTAGTAGAAAAATCATTGCAGAATCTGGAATAACTGTTTGAAAGCCATTAAAATGTTGTTGGAACATTTTAAAAAAAAATCTCTTCCTAGTTTAACAGTAATGGAAAAAAGTACAAAAGCAAAAGTAACAGATGTTAGAATGATACTATTGTCTAACCTTGATCAATGGAATGTCAGTTCGTAGGCTACAAGTATGGTAATTTGAAAATGGTAGTTAACTACACTTTTACTGAGCGTGTGACCTAAATTCTTATTTGCACCTTTTCCTTTTCTTTCCTTCTCTTTAAAAGTAATTCAGATGTCAGAACTAACATGTGGATGAGGTTATAGATGTAAAGGAAAGCTGGGCCTTTCCAGAGAGTGAATCTGTCTGAACTTTGACCTATTGAACTTTGTTGCACATTTTATGTTGTACCTTAAACTCCTTTGCTTGCTTACTTTAGAATATCAATGTGTTGCCATTTTAGTACATGGAGTGACTTCATACATACATACATACACTCATACATACATATAACTATATACCATTGTCCTCTGAGGCTAATCCAACCCGTTTTTACAACCTAATGTAGTAGTACTTTGCAATTAGATGAATATCAGCGGAATTTCTTTTTATGGTGAGTAAAACGTATCAGAGGAAAAATCAAGACAATACTCCAAGTGAGAAATACAAAGCAAGTTCTTTAATATTTTGTGTTATGGTAATTATTTTTATCTTTTGAGTATACTTTTTCTTCTTGTCTACTCAAACATTCAGAGTTAACTATTAAATGTGAATATCATGATTAGTTTTTACTTCCTAGACAGTAAATCAGTATTTACTTGACAAGTATGTATATGGCGAAGAATGTTTTCTATCTTATCAGTTTGAAATCCCATTAATAGACATATTTCATAAACATATTACGGCTGATGTTTAGGTGGCTTTTTTTATTTTTTTGCCTTGAAATTACTTTTGGAAAGCAGGTATGATCAGCTGTATCAGGACTAGTTCTTAAAACCCTTTGCTGTTTATCAGTAAGCCCCATTTTCTTGAGTCATTTATTGAACAATAGTTATTAGATGCCTATTTGCCAGACATTGTTCTAGATGCTCAAACAAAATAAAATCTCTGCTCTCATAATTTCCAGTCTATATAAGACAGATAATAAATATATAATATAATGCTAGATAGTGACAAGTGCCAAAAGGAAAATAGGAAAAGGGGAAAGGGAATTGTCCGTGATGTGTGTATGCATGCCTCTCACTTGATATTTTAAAACGTGATCAAGAAAATCTTTCTGAAGAGGTAACATTTGAACAGAGATTTGAAATAGTCATTCATGGAAGTATTTGTGGAGATGTTCCAGGCATTGTGAACAATTTATGCTACATAAAATCACCCAAGTGCAGGCCAAGTAACATCCCATGTGATAACTAACGTATACATCTTTTTTTTTTTTTTTTTTCCTGAGAAAAAAGAAACATTAAGTTTTCTGGGAACTCATTAGGTTTTCAGAAAAGTTTTTCATTTAATATCACTATTGCTCTGTATTTCCCATAATGATTATTCTATTATTTAATATAATAAGATCTGTGGCTTTACAAACACAGCTCCACAATCCCTTTCTTGTGTATAATTCCAAAATCCAAAAAATTGTTTCTTAATTCATTTGGTGGCAAACTCTAATCTGAATTGACATGAGTCTATTTTTTTTTTTTAAAGATGACCAGTAAGGGGATCCTAACCCTTGACTAAGTGTTGTCAGCACCATGCTCTACCAAGTGAGATAACCGACCATCCCTATATAGGGATCCGAACCCATGGCCTTGGTGTTATCAGCACCGCATTCTCCCAAGTGAGCCACAGGCCGGCCCCTGACATGAGTCTATTTTAAATATTCTTTTATTTTGTTTGGTGCAACTATTGATATATTGCATTGTAGAAATATTGATGTATTTGCTTAAGAGCTGCTGCCCCAAACAGCACATGTTAAGTGAAATATAGATAGTATAATGTATTACATTCTAAAATATGAAAAAAAATTTAGTTTAGAAACACATCTAGCCCCAAGGATTTGGGATAAAGGATTGTAGACTTGCACTCAATTTCTTCTTGGTTTTCTTATTAAATATCATCATTGATGTTAATCTTTAGATATCATTTATTCAAAAGTATAATAATGTTTATATAGCACTCTTATTATGTACCTGGCACTCTGTAAGCACTCTATGCATATTAGCTCATAAAATCCTTACAACAACCTAACAAATTCTATTATCCCCGTTTTACAGTTGAGAAAACTAAAGCACAGAGAGATTAAGAAACCTCCCCAAATGACACAGCCACTAAGTAGCAGAGCTAGGAATTAAACCCAGACAGTTATCCTCCATAGCTTGCACTCTTTGCCACTAAACTAACTCTCCCTTTTCCTCTTTTTTTCTTTCTCCTCCTCCTTTTTCTCCCCCTCCTCCCCTTCTGTATTTGTGTAGTATTTGTATTTGTTATTTAATCTACTTTGGAGAAGTTTTGAATATCAGCCCTTTCCAAGATCGTGATTGTTTCTTCTACTCTAAAATATCAGACATCAAAATTTACATTTTCTTTGCAAACAAATATCTTTTAATAATTCTTTTTCATTTTATTTGCTCCTGCTATAATTTCAGCCATTTCTGTTTCCACTTGAGATTGGAAATTTACTTATCCTCATTCTCAGTCTAAGTTTTCATGTTAACCTTATCTTTTCACCATCTTCTTCCTTTCCTCTGAATACCTTTGGATAATTATGAGGCACCTCCCTTACTGTTATGGCCTTGTCAAATGACGGATCACATTAAAAATTTGGATCTAGTTTGCTGAGTAGTAGTACCTGTGAAATAAAGCTCTGGTGACATAAAGCTCTGTCCCTGCTTTGTAGGTTTCTCTCACTCAGTGAATTGCATAATTTGCTTCAGATCACTTTATCTAGGCATATTAAATTTACATTTTCCAGTTGAAGTTGATTTCGCTTTTACTAGTATGTCCTCAGGTAAGAGTTCTTCTATCAGGAATCAGAAACTGAGATAGTTTCTCGTTTATTCATTTATATATAAAACCAAGATGGATCGAGTGTATACTGGATCATGAGGTTGGACAAAGACTCTACTATGACTGTCTAACATAGGTAGGATGAATTTGAATAAGTATAGTGTAATGAATTTTCCGACTATCCATTCTTGATTGTCCCAGAGATCTATTGTGAGAAACTAAACAAATCACACTAGTTGTTCTCTGTGAAAATTAATGTGTTATCTTTGAATCAAAGATGAAGGTTCTGACACACTCTCTGTAAAGCATTATCTTTTGTGTAATGTTGATAGACTTGTTCTGAGCCAAACACAGTTTCTCTGGGGTCCCTCAACAGCTCATGTTTGCTAAGTTAAGGGGTGAGTTCATAGCCACCAGAGCTAAAAAGGAATTAAACCCATCAATTTTACCTCACTAGCACAATGCTGAACAAAATGAGCCAACAAGTCAATTATTAAATTGCTGAGAAAGAAAAAAGAGAGACAATAAATATGTATATGTATTGAGATGGCTATTCAAGGGACTTCAAAAAGTTCATGGAAAGATTCATATTATCTTCTAATTCTATTTTTCCGTGAACTTTTAAATATCCCATAAAGTACATTCATTTATTACATGACAAATTGAGGGATTTGCAAAGGCTTACCTTATGTTACTTTCTGCCTCCATCTCATGAGGGATCAAAAAAATGAGATTTTCTCCTAAGACCATGTCCTGGAGAGAGTTTTTTTCTACTAGTTCCTCTGCAATATCTTACCTTTATGGTGTCCAGTACAAACTTTTGAGGCACACCAGTGATATTTACCAAGGTATAACAATGTCTTGGGGGTACAGTTGAATATTTACAATTTAC
>NW_007727143.1:9476-11048 GCF_000696425.1 Galeopterus variegatus | reverse complement strand
CTAAGATTAAAACTGTCCTCTTTCTCACTAGTAGATTCATCAACTGCATTGTTTTTGAAAATCTCCAAGTATTCTTCCCTTTTCTTGGTTTTGGGCCATTTCCCACTTTCTCTATATAAACACCTCTTTATTGGTTCTCTAGCAGTATCTCTTCTATTTACACATTGAGAGGTTTTCCTCTGATTACTAGAGTGTGAGTTCCTTGAGAGTAGGGACTGTATCTTAATTATCTCTATTGCTCCAGTCCCATTCCTCTTCTCTGCTGCAGAGTCTATGCTAAAGAAAGGTTTGTTGAATATATGAATTAGTTCATTTAGCCTTTGTGTTTTTGCCTATTTTCCCTTGGGTATTCTATTCTGACTCCAGTTTTCCTGAAAATTCTCCTGCTTCTTTTATCTATGGAAATTCTAAATTCACCTGGTTATTCTGAGATCCCATCCTGCATTACCGCAATTTATTTCTGGACTGGAGGGTAAGATGTTCAGTTTACTGCATACCCCATTAGCACGTTGGAGAAAAAATCTCATTTAATTCACCTGGATTTAATTTCACCTACATTCTCTTGGCTCCAGTTGACTGATTATTCCCCTTAAAATCTACCAGTAGCTTTGAGAGGGGTTCTGTTTTATAGAACTCTATATCTCATTCCTTATTTGAGGATAGGGCCATGCCATCCTGTTTCTTTACATGCAGAGTAAAAATCACCTTTTGTATTTCTCACTTGAAGGAGGTGAGGATGAATTAGATCAATCTCTTTAAATCTCTTTAAAAATTGCCTTTTAGGGCCGGCCCGGTAGCGCACTCGGTAGAGAGCAGCGCTTGGGAGTGTGGCGGCGCTCCCGCCGAGGGTTCGGATCCCATATAGAGACCGGTNCCTGGAGAGAGTTTTTTTCTACTAGTTCCTCTGCAATATCTTACCTTTATGGTGTCCAGTACAAACTTTTGAGGCACACCAGTGATATTTACCAAGGTATAACAATGTCTTGGGGGTACAGTTGAATATTTACAATTTACCTCAATTGTATAAAGCACACATTAATGAATTAATGTGAACAACTTTTTTAGATCTTCTGTTTTTTCTAACTTTTAAACACCTCCTCTATTCAGTGTGGTGGTTGAGAATGTGAGACTGTGGAAACTAATCTCCTGGGTTCAAAACTCTGCTTTCAAGTTCCTAACAATATGACTTTGAGCAAATTACTTAACCTCTATAGGCCCCAGTTTCCTTATTTATCAAATAAGGATGATAATATCAACTACCACATAGGTATATCATAAGGATTAAGTTATTTAATTCATAAGAAGCATTTAGAAGATTATCTGGCACATAGTAAGTACTCAATAAATGTGGACTCCTACCCCCTGTAGCATCACCTTTTCTTGCCTTTCTCTCCAGGTCAAAGCCAAGTTCTCTGTTTTTTGTTTGTTTGTTTGTTTTTGTTTTTCACATTTCAGTCTCACAGAAGATAAGGTACTTTTTTGTTGAGGCTTTCATATTACTACCCTTTGGCCTAAGATTAAAACTGTCCTCTTTCTCACTAGTAGATTCATCAACTGCATTGTTTTTGAAAA
>NW_007727143.1:1575-7977 GCF_000696425.1 Galeopterus variegatus | reverse complement strand
TCCGCTCACTGGTTGAGCGCGGTGCGGGCACAACACCGAGGGTTGCGATCCCATTGCCAGTTGCGGTACAGGCGCAACACTGAGGGTTGCTATCCTGTTACCAGTCACGAAAAAAGACAAAAAGGAAAAAAAATTGCCTTTTAATACGTACATAACACACATATATGACATAATATTATGATGAACTCCCATGAACCTCTACCCAACCCCCAAATTAGAATATTTCACCGTAACTTGCATCTACCTTTGTGTTTCTCCTCTATCTCTTCCCCCTGCCCACAGGGTTACCAGTAGCCTAAATTTTGTGCTTATCATTTCATTATAGTTTTCCTTTTAAAATTTAGTTTTTAAAAAAGTCTGCACCCTTGCAGGCTTGCTCCAGGCTCAACAGCTGATCCAGTGTCCCTCTACATAGCTTCCAGGCCCTGCTACACCAGAGTATACCTGCTCCTTGATTGACAGTAGATTGGGCAGCATCATTGCCTTCCCATGGCAGGCCTATACAGAGCCACTGGATCCTGCTGCATTCTTGCAAGCTTGTTCTAGGCTTGGCAACTGATCCTGCAGCCCTCTAGAGTTTCCAGGCCCTGCTGCATTGGTGTAAACCTTGCCACTGACCAGCAGCAGATCCGGCAGCACCTTTGCCTCCCTTGGCAGGCTTCTGCAGAGCTGCTAGATCCTGCTATACTAGTACATGCCTGCTCCCTGGCCAACAGCCAATCGGGCAGCAGCTCCCTCACCCCCTCACAGGCCTCTATAGGACTGCTGGGCCCTGCTACACCCTTGCAGGCTTGCTCCAGTCTCAACAGCTGAGATGGAAGTATTTCACAGAGCTACCAGGCTCTGCTGCACCTGTGCATGCCTACTTCTTGCCTGACAGCAAACTGAGCAGTGGTTTTGCCTCCCCCTGGTGGGCCCATACGGAGCTTCTGGACCCATCTGTGCCTTTGCATACTTGCTCTAGGCTTGATAGTTGATCCAGCAGCCCTTTATGGAACTGCCATGCCCTGCTGCACTGGTACATGCTTGCTTCCTGCTGGACGGTGGATCAGGCAGCAGCTCTGCCTCCACCCAGAGGTCCTCCACAGTGCTGCTCAGCCTGGCTGCACCCTTGCAGGCCTGCTCCAGGCTCACAGCTGATCTGGTGGCCCTCCATAGAGCTCCAGGCACTGCTGTACACACACATGCCAGCTCCTGGCCAGGCAGTGGCATCCACTCCATTGACAGGCCTTAGCAGAGCTACTTGACACCCTCTGGCCCCAGCCTATACCCAGGCCTACCTGTTTTCAGCCCCAAAGTCACCACACTCTGGGAGAGACAACCTCAGAGCTGTGCACCCATGTCTGGTCTGCTAGCTGGTCAGGCAGTGACTCTGCACCTCAGAGAGACCACCAAACAGACAGTTGTCTCTCTGTACCTGCACACACTTGACCTAACAATAAGCCCAGAGTCTCTGACCCAGCAAAACAGTGCCAGTGTTTGCACAAACTTCTGCAGACATCACTGAAGAGGATAATAACAAAAGGAAATGCACAGAAACTACACTACACTAAGTCCACCCAAAACAAAGCCAATGCAATATATCCAACAGACACCCTAGCACAGGAAGAAGTCATTTCTATGTAATCCACTTCATAAAACTGCGAAAAGCAACTACTCAATTAGATGTGCTGACATCAATGTAGGGACACAAAAAACATGTAAAAGCAAGGAAACATGACACCCCAAAGGTACACCCTATGTTTCTAGTAACAAATGCTGAAGAAAAGGATAGTTATGAAATGCCTGTAAAGGAATTTCAAATAACAATCTTAAGAAATTTCAACAAGATACAAGAGAACACAGACAAACAATTAAATGAAATCAGGAAAACAATTCATGAGCTGAATGAGAAATTTAACAAACAAATAGATATCATAAAAAAAGAACCAAACAGAAAGAAATCTTGGAACTGAAGAATTCAATGAATAAAATAAGAAACACAATTGAGAGCTTCAATAGACTAGATCAAGCATAAGAGAGAATTTCTAAACTTGAAGACAGGTATTTTGAAATAGCCCAGTCAAAAGAAAAAAAAGAAATAAGAATAAAAAAGAATGAAGAAAGCCTATGAGACTTATGGGACATCATTAAGTGAATAAAAGTTTGAATAATAGCTGTTCCAGAGGGAGAAGGGATGGAGAAAAGCACAGAGACCCTATTTAATGAAATAATAGCTGAAAACTTCCCAAGTATTGGGAAAGACATGGACATTCAGATTCAGGAAGCTCAAAGATCCCCAATTAGACTCAACCCCTCAAAATTCTCTCTGAGGCACATCCTAATCAAACTCTCAAAAATAAAAGACAAAGAGAGAATTCCAAAAGCTACAAGATAAAAGCATCAACACACATATAAGGGAACCCCATTTAGACTATCAGCAGATTTCTCAACAGAAACCTTGCAGGCCAGAAGAGAGTGGGATGATATATTCCATGGGCTGAAAGAAAAAAAAAAAACTGTCAGAAAAGAATATTTGATCCAACAAAACTATCCTTCAGAAATGAGGGAGAAATAAAGACCTTTTCAGACAAGCAGAAGCTGAGGGATCATCACTACTAAACCAACCTTACAAGAACTGGTTAAGGGAGTGCTACAACTGGAAATGAAAGGATGATAATTACTGTCATGAAAACAAAAAGAAGTATAAAACTCACCAGATATGGCAAACTCATAATTCAAACTCAGAGGGAAATTCATAATTTAAGCTTAGAATAACCTAGGGAAGTAAAGGTGTTATGTAAATTCTTCAGTCCACTAGTATGAAGGTTCAAAGTCAAAACGGTCAAAAACCAACAACACCTATAATTAGTGGCTAAGAAATGTACAATAGATACAAATGTAAATTAAGGCAACAAAATTATAAATTGTGTGTTGGGGGGGAGGTCTAGATTATTTTCACGTGACTAAAATTGCTATCAACTTAATATAGATTATTATAATACAAGCCTCTTTATGTTAGCCCCAAGGTGATCACAAAAAAAGAAATTGTAGCAGATACACAAATGAGAAGAAGAAAGAAAACAAAGCTTAGCACCAAAGAAAACTATTGGTCCACAGAGGTAAATAACACAAATGTATATGTGCTAAAATTATATGTTGGTTAATTTGTATGCTATTGAGCTTTATAAAAATGCTATCCTTGGGCCGCCCCGGTGGCGCACTGCTACAGTGCGCCGCTTGGGAGTGTGGCGGTGCTCCCGCTGAGGGTTCGGATCCCACATACAGACCGGTTCCCGCTGACTGGCTGAGCGAGGGGAGGGTGCAGCGCTGAGGGTTGCGATCCGTTGCCGGACACGGAAAAAAGACAAAAGACAAAAAAAAAAAAAAATGCTATCCTTGGGCCGCCCCGGCGGCGCACTGCTACAGTGCGCCGCTTGGGAGTGTGGCGGGGCTCCCGCTGAGGGTTCGGATCCCACATACAGACCGGTTCCCGCTCACTGGCTGAGCGAGGTGAGGGTGCAGTGCCGAGGGTTGCGATCCCGTTGCCGGTCCCGGTCCGGTCCAGGCGCGACACTGAGGGTTGCGATCCGTTGCCAGACACGAAAAAAGACAAAAAGGAAAAAAAAAAAAAGCTATCCTTGAATGTATAGTTTTTGGGATTTGCCCTTTTCACTCAACATCATCTCTCTAAACATTCATCCATTTTTTGTATATAGTGATAGTTCATTAATTTTCAGTACTATGAACATTGTATTGGGTGAATATACCTCAATTTATTAGTCTGTTGATACATAGATAGGTTGTTTTCAGCCTTTTAAAAATTATTATAAACATTGCTGTTATAAGTAGTCTTATACATGTCTCCTGGTCACTTATACAAGGGTTTCCACCTAGGAGTAGGACTTCTGGGTTGTGGAGTATGCAAATATTCAACCTTGTGAGATAATATGAAATAGTTTTCACTTCCCCACAGTTTATAAGAGTTCTATGTACTCTTTAATACTTCATATTGTTATACTTCTTAATTTTTACCATTTTAGTGGGGGTAAATGGTATGTTTATATATAGATAGATAGATAGATATAGATATAGATATATAGATATAGTATATAATGAAACAGTCATCTTTACCTAAATCTTTTAAAATTTCCCCTTCCTTTCTATAAAAGAGCTTGCAGCCTCATTTGACATTACTGTGCCAGAGAGTTCCTTTGAGAGAAAGCCATTTACTTGTGTGACAGTTTCTGCTAAGAATATAAAAACTAAGATGGGTTGAAGGCTGCTTACTGGATTGTTTGAATGTTGCTTGTAAGTTGATCTTGCAAATAAATACCAAGTTTTGCACACTCTAAAATTTCTTGTTAATATTCTACAGAAATGTAAATATGTAACATTACCTTCTTTAGTATTCCTTACTATCACAAATCAATCTGGTCTTAAGCTTATACCAATCTACAAAACTGTTTTAAATAAGCTTCCTTAATCTGTTGATCTGTAATATTTCTACTGACCCAAGTTTAGTAACGTAATCTTTGTGCATTCCCCTGTGTTTTAATTGTCCCAAGGAGATTCAACTTACCCTTCTTTGACATGGTTATATAATGCAACACAAATTTATCTCTCAATGGAATTTCAAAACCCCAAATGGTCATCTTATCACTGTAATCTGTTGAATTGACCCACACACATTAACCAGAAAAGTAAGTCCAAACCGATGGTGCTGCTATATTGTGCCCTAAAATGTGGGATTTTTTTAATTGAAAAAGCCATCTTGTATATAAACAGTTTTCATCAATAACTAAAAACACATGGAAATGGAAAAAGAGATCCAAGACAAATGGCAATATACATATATTTTTAAGAGCTTTTACAGCTATTTGTGTTTGTTGTCCTTACAAACAAACAGATGCTGGTTTGTGATTTGTCTGTTTCTTCCTCCCTTTGAATGAAAGATTTTTGAAGAAAAGGACTGTGTATTTGTTTTATGTTTCTTTATTATACTGTTATGTGTAGTGTCATATCCCAAAGGGGCAGTCAGAGAATGTTAATTGAGTGTAAAAGTCCACTTTGTACCATTGATATTTGTTGACTGACAAAAAGACTAAGTTAATATTCATGACCTAACCATAAGAAAGCTGTCATTACTTTCTTCTCTGTGGTAATGTAGTTATTCTTTGAAGTAATCATTCGCCAGGTGAATACATCCACACTAAGTGAGTGTTTTTCAACTTTATTTATACAACTAACACCGTGTTTAATCAAGTTGCTATCAGCTCTTGGTTTCTTTCAGTGTTCTCTTCTAAAGACAAGTGTTAAGCCTCATTTCCTCATTCCTATAATGCCAATATTCACTTCTATACTAATCAAGGGACATCAGGTGCCGCTGAAGCAAAACTGACTCCTGACAAAGCTCCCTCTAAGTAGGGGCTTTTCTTTTATATCATCCAGTGTAAGTGAGCTTTTTGTTTGCTTGTTTTGTTATTTTGTAAGTGGTGTTCTACAAGATGGGGCAAAGCTAGAAGTTAGGCCTTTACGTTTAATGTGGATTGCAACATGACCATATCCTCATAGCAGCCAGCCTACAAGATGGCCTCCAGTGATTTCTGCCTGTGGTATTCACACCCTTGTGTAGTTTTCTCCCACATTGTATGAGGGTTGGTCTGTACGGCAAAAAGAATATGGCAGAAGTAGTGGTATATCACTTGCAAGATTAGGTTATAAAAGACTGCAAGGACCCAGGGACTACAGGCCAGATTAGAACCTTAGCTAATTCCAAAGGGAACCATTACTGTGGCTGGGAAGTATTAGCCTGGTGACTGAGCCAGGAAAGATCCAGGACTTTCTTGGACCTAGAAAAGTGAGAGAAAGAAAAACCTGAGTGCATAAGTAGAATAAGAAGAAACTTTGCTATAAGTGAAAAAAAGAGAGCACTTAATAAGAAATGAAATACCGATACATGTTACAACATTGTTAAGCCTTAAAAACATGCTAAGGGAAAGAAACCAGTCACAAAAGACCAGATATATAATTCCATTTATATGTAATATGCAGAATAGGCAATACATATAGACAGAAAGTACATTGGTAATTTCTTAGGTCTGGAGGGTTGAGGGAAGTTTTGATGCAGGGGGGTGGTAATGGCTTAGTGCAGAGTTTCTTTTTTTTTTTTTTTTCTTTTCTTTATTTTATTTTATTTAATTAATTTATTTATTTTCTTAATTTTATTTTGTCGATATACAATGTGGTTGATTATTGTGGCCCATTATTTATTTATTTATTTTCTTAATTTTATTTTGTCGATATACAATGTGGTTGATTATTGTGGTCCATTACCGAAACCTCCCTCCCTCCTCCCTCTCCCCGCTCCCTCCCAACAATGTCCTTTCTGTTTGCTTGTTGTATCAACTTCAAGGAATTATA
>NW_007727143.1:0-575 GCF_000696425.1 Galeopterus variegatus | reverse complement strand
AGATCTATCTGCAACTGTTTGAGGAATCTCCATACCATTTTCCATAGAGGCTGCACCATTTTGCAGTCCCACCAACAATGTATGAGAGTTCCTTTTTCTCCGCAACCTCGCCAGCATTTATCGTTCAGAGTCTTTTGGATTTTAGCCATCCTAACTGGGGTGAGATGGTATCTCAGTGTAGTTTTGATTTGCATTTCCCGGATGCTGAGTGATGTTGAGCATTTTTTCATATGTCTGTTGGCCATTTGTATATCTTCCTTAGAGAAATGCCTACTTAGCTCTTTTGCCCATTTTTTAATCGGGTTGCTTGTTTCTTTCTTGTAAAGTTGTTTGAGTTCCTTGTATATTCTGCATATTAATCCTTTGTCAGATGTATATTTTGCAAATATTTTCTCCCACTCTGTTGGTTGTCTTTTAACTCTGTTAATTGTTTTTTTTTTTTTTTTATGTGCAGAAGCTCTTTAGTTTTATATAATCCCATTTGTTTATTTTTCCTTTGGTTGCCCGTGCTTCCGGGGTCGTATTCATGAAGTCTGTGTCCAGTCCTATTTCCTGAAGTGTCTCTCCTATGTTTT
>NW_007727142.1:467597-469173 GCF_000696425.1 Galeopterus variegatus | reverse complement strand
GAGGGCCCTGACCAAACTATTCTATTTTCCCAACAGATGGGAAGCTCAGGACGGGCCTGGCCTATCACAGCAAGGTAGCTGGAATGGAGTCTCCACCATGGTCCACCGAGGATGGGACGTCCATGCTCACTCTCCCGAGTGACAGGCTGCTGAGTGGAGCTCCTGCCCCTCCTTTGCTGTGCTACCCGACAGAGGGGCAGTTGCTAATCTGTTAGGTGACAACCTGACACTCTGCCACTGTCACTTGGGGTAAGGTTCTTCACCAACCTTTGCTGGGCTTCCTCACCTGTAATATGGAATCGACAGTTGTACATTCTCCTCGACCTCCTGGTGCGATAGTCCCCGTGAGCACCTGGCTCAGGGCCTGCGGCGTGAGTGCAGGTAACTGACGGCGTTACTGTTGTTTCATGTGTCACATTTCACCCTGGTGGGGCCTGGGTGAAGAGTGGCCCGCCCTCTTGTGCTTTCTCGATTTTCCCTTCCTCTGGCAGGGTGGNTGGGTGAAGAGTGGCCCGCCCTCTTGTGCTTTCTCGATTTTCCCTTCCTCTGGCAGGGTGGAGAGGTCAGCACGGACCAGCACTGTGGATTTGGCTGTCTGGGGATGGGAGGGGAAAAGTGGGAAATCCAACTTCAACTTCAGGTTCAGCCATGTACTCCAAGGAGAGCTTACCGGATTTGTCCCTGAGATTCAGTTTGGTCTCTGTGTGGTAAGGAGGCAGTCCAGACGTTTAGGTGCACTGGGGTTTCCGAAGGGCCAGACCTACTCCTCTCTGAGATCAGAACCACAGAGAGAGGGATAAGCACAGGGGTCACATGTGTTAAAACACGCATCAGCTTTCTCACTGGTGAGATCAATTTAGGAAATAGAGCTTGCACAGAGCAAAAATCAGGTTTCCACAAATTCTGAACTCACCCAACCAAGAAAGACTTCAGGCCTCACTGCAGCGCAGAGCAGGCCTGGAGATCCCATCTTACGAGGAGGGCCAGGTGCTCTGGGCCTCACCCTGTCTTATCTAATGATCGCCTCCTTGGCCCCTGAAGAGAAGGAGGAGTAAAGAGTGAGTGAAGAGAAAGAGTAAAGGTTTCTTTCCACACCTTCCAGAATGTCTGTGGTTCCTTTCTGTGGACTTGCAGGCTGTGAGTGAACCGTTGTTGGGAATGGTCTCTCTCTGCAAGAGCTAAGGTGGGGGCAGGGGCCCTTCCCTCCAGCCCCTTCCCAGGCTGAGCTGCCTGGCTCCCAGCCCCTTGTCCTGTGCAGGTCTCAAGCGTTCCGATGAGTCGCTCCTTGAGGCTGAGCTGGGGCAGTGGGATTGGCCTGAGCAGGGCAGGGCTTCTCTTCTGGGTTCATTGATTCTGTGGTCTTTTGCTGCAGATCTGTCTGGACTCAGAGCATAATTTGTGAACTAGCCACTTGATAGTTTTCTTGTTAAAAACATCAACTTTGATCTGAGCCAATATGGTTTTTCCTAGTTCTCTTTGCTAAGATAAACATTAAAACTAGTTTGCATTCTTTGAACCTAGTTTGGCTGGGAAGCGAGTAGTAAGCTGGAGGGGGATTGCTGGCTGGCAGAGGGTT
>NW_007727142.1:423783-466953 GCF_000696425.1 Galeopterus variegatus | reverse complement strand
GTTTTTCCTAGTTCTCTTTGCTAAGATAAACATTAAAACTAGTTTGCATTCTTTGAACCTAGTTTGGCTGGGAAGCGAGTAGTAAGCTGGAGGGGGATTGCTGGCTGGCAGAGGGTTTGTCGTTTGGTTTACTTTAGCATAAATGGAGATTACATGAAGGCCGAAGGGGACTGCTGTTCATTTGGCTGGGAAGCGAGTAGTAAGCTGGAGGGGGATTGCTGGCTGGCAGAGGGCCTGTCGTTTGGTTTACTTTAGCATAAATGGAGATTACATGAAGGCCGAAGGGGACTGCTGTTCTGCTTCCTCAGGGAGGCTGGGAAGGGTTAATCGGGGCTCTGGAATCCAACAGATCAAGGTGTCAATATCCAACTGAGGTGACCATGAGACATACTCTACATTTCTGAGGATACTTTTTTTTTTTTTTTACAATGTCTTAGGATTGCTGTGGAGATTAAGTGGGACAATGTGTTTAACGCATACACAGTCCTTGATACCCAATATCCTAGTAAACACTCAGCAAAATGTCATTACTGTTAGGAGTGCTCAAAGGGCTGGCATTTCTTTCGTCCTCACCAGTGACAGAAACTTGCTATTGCTTCTTTCTGCCTCCCCCACTTGACCTGTTGTCCTTAGGTTCCCTAGTTTGCTCCTTAGAGAAACCAGAGCAAAAATCAGGCTTCCATAGATACCTGGGTCAACGTGCCATTCTCGTTTAGTTTCTGGTGCCTTTGCTCAAAATTAACCCCTCCTGCTCTGTGAGACTTTTCTTGGCAGCCGACCCAGATTGGTAGCTGCTGTCTGCTCTGATGGCCTCAGGAGCATTGCAAATTCAGGGGCAAGGGCAGACTCATTAGCCTCCAGATTTCCCCACAGTGCCTGGAATGTCATAGGGGGATGCTCCATAGACACACAGTGAAGCAAAGTGACTCTCCCTGGGTGCCCGAGGGAGGCTGAGGCTGCTTCAAGTCCTCCTGCTTGCCAGTCAGCAGCACACAGAGCCACAGGTCTCTGGGGAGCTGCCCATAAGGTGAGTCATTGGCCACACATAGTTTATCGTTATTTTTGGTTTTTAGCTGTAGAAACCTTGCTGAGATAAGCTGATATGGACATGGAGTATAGGAAGCTGCACATGGTGGGCTGCTCTTGGTACAGTGGGGAGAGGGATCCAGGGTCCTGCACTTCTGTGGACTCCTCACGGCTCTGCCCCTTGGAGATTGGAAGCTGCTGAAAAGGTGGGGTTTCTGACCACTTATTGCTGATGATGGTGACAGGTTTTGTTTGGTGCTTAACTTCTTTTTTTCTTTTTGCTGGCTGGTCCAGGGATCAAACCCTGATACTTGATGTTATCAGTACCACATTCTATCCAACTGAGCTAACTGGCCAACTTTCACGGTTAATTTTTAAGCTATGAGAAGCATAAATTGAGTCTGACTTGCTGAGGACTCCTGCCTCTAAGACAATTAGAGTTTAAAAATTTTCATCCAGCTCTAGTTATCATTTATGTCCAGGAGAGATGGGTATTATGGCTTCTGCCAAAGCATAGAATTAATACAACACAGGTCTCTGGCTTGGAATTTACATTAATAGGAACAAAAGTAATGAAAATGCAGAGATCATAGCGTCATCTGTCATCCTGGGTAGAGACTGGCAGTGCCTTCCCCTTATCCATCCCCCATTTTCCTTACTAACACAATCCCTACCTGAGTAGAGGTGGCAGTGGGTGAAGGTAAAAACTTTTTCTAGCCTCCCTTATAGGTAGGGGTGACCAATGGGATGTAGGGGTGGGTTCTAGGAAAGTTCTTTAGTTCTTTAAAGGAAAGTTCTTTTAAAAAGGACAGTTAGCAAGCTTCACTTCCTTAACTCCTTTCTCTTTGTTGAGGAATGAGGATGTGATGGTTGGAGCTCCAGCAGCCAGTAAGAAAGCCATGAGGATGAAGGCCACACCCAAAGATCAAGATAGAGCTTGGGTCCTTGAGGACATCTGTGGAACAACCATTCTAGAATTGGTCTGCCTTTCTTTAGTCATCTGTTTGTGTGGTGGGGGAAAAACACAAATAAAACCTTTTATAATCTATCTTGTTGAAGCCACAATTTTTGGGACTTTGTTATTGCCAGCCAAACACAATTCCTCCTCAGTGATGATACATCACTGCCACAACCCAGTGATGTGGCCTCAGAGGACAATATTTGTAGTTCCAGGTGACTTAGCACCAGCTTTTCGCCAATGAAGATATTAGATAATGACTGATCTGATAAGTTGTAATACCACCCACCTTTCTTCTGATAGCTTTTTCCATAGAAATGTTAATTATCAAAGAAGTGATTGAAAAGGATACATAGAAGAAAGAAAAATGAAAAAGAGGAAACTTATTATTGGCAAACTGAATAAACACACCACTATCTTTTGATCACAGTTGGGGACAGGAAGGAGACTTCTGGTCACTGTGGCCAGACATAATTGCAGTGATTTTGGTGGACACATAGTATTTAAGCCATTCAGCTATAGAACATGTCTCCTGGTTTGTCTTCATAAATATTTTTGTGAAGTCTTGAAATGCATTCCTCATAGCACAACCATTTCTATAGTGGCCAGTTCCCCTTCTAGGACATTTCCAACCTGGAGTCCCTCTGCACAGAATCCTTTCCTGAAGACTCCAGGAAGCTGGGCATACCTCACTGTGCTCATTCTCATACCTGGAAAGGAAAGAGACCTCGCTAGGATTGGGCTGGCATGGCCACTGACTCTGAAGACACTCAGAGAGAGACCCCAGGGGGGTGTCATCTTCCCTGAAGTCCTTTTATTAGATTATTACTCAGCGGATGGGAAGCTCCCTAAGGTGTTGGGAACCAAACACATTTCATTTCAATGCTGGAAAATAAAGGTACATTTCAGGGGTGTTGCCTTCTGGGGAGTAAATTAACAGTTATAAGAGATTTCTGAAGAAAGAATTGGATATTTTCCCACTGATCTCAGAATTAACCTTTGACCCAGCATAAGTTGTGTTTAATTTTATTTTCCAAGACAATGCATTGGTCAGCTCTGGAATCATTGAGATGTGAATAGAGGGTGAAATAGCCCATCATATCATTAAGCCTTTACCAAAATTTCCCTAATCAGCGAAAGGAGCTTTAATAATGAAAGAACTAGTTATGGCTCATGCAAATGATTATGACAGCACAAAACACTTTTTAGTGATTTCAAGTTAGAATTAGGCAACAGCAATAGGCACAAACAGCCACTTAGGGGACATGCCAGCTGCTTCCAGTGAAGCTGCTGACATAAGAACAGGGAAAGGCACTAAAATAGACACCATTCAAGTAATGATTTCCTTGCTAATAATTTACTTTTTGTGTCTGCAGCCTTTAAGAATTGTCCTGAATAAGGGCATTCAGAAAGACAGCAAGTCGAGTCAAGCCATCACCTGGGAGAACAGCAAACTGCTATCACAAGGGTGAATAAGGCTGCGGACAAAAGTCAAGACCTTCTAAAGGGAGACACAATGGACAAGCCCCAGCTGAGAAGCGTTCCTCTGGATGGGCGGCTGCCCAGTCTGGCTCTTGGCACAGGCCAGGAAGGGGCAGCTGCTTGTCAGGGCTGGAAGCTGCCCTTGGAATTCCAAACATCATTTGCATCCCTGCTGTCCTCTAACTTCCTTTCCAGTTGCACACTGATTAGGAGTAAGACTGTTTGCTTCCTGTCCAGCAAGGATTTCCTTGACCTGCAGCAAAGTTCTCCTTTGAATTCAAAGTTTGCCCTGCATTTGTAGTGTTAAGAAAAACAAAGAACAAACCTATTAGCTGCTTTGACTCAGATTTCACTGACCTGTTTGTTTTCTGCAGACACCTTTTTGGTACTTTGCTGAAGGGGCTCCCCTCCCACACTCCTTCCCTGCTGTTTGGGCAGCGCCTCGGTGGGTGAGGTGTTTGCTTACACATCTCTTTGGATCATTAGGTAAAAGGGGCGACACACTTCTCTCCCTCAGCAACACGATTAAACATGAGCCCAAGTTTTACTTCTTAACTTACTTTCTTGTCAATACACATATCTGCACAATCACAGCTCTTCCAAAAGGATGCTCGCAGTACTTTTCAAGTATATACTTTCCAGAATTCTGTTTGAATTTAACTCAGTTAGCTGTCAGCTTTTTAAATGGATTTGTGTATATAACTACAAAGAAATGTTGTGCTAACACCTTTTGTGTGAGAAACTACTCTTAAGCGGATGTTTTATTAAGGTTTGAAGTATATAAATTGGATTTTTCTCAACTCAAGGGAGACTAATCATAACTGATTCTAGGTCATAAAACTAAGTCTTGGACAATGCCATTATGTATTTCTTTACTGACTTTTAAAGCGTTAGATTTTTTTATTGAGGTAAATTTTACATACAATGAAGTGCCCATCTTATGTGTACATTTTGATGGATTTTGATAAATGTATACACTTGTATAATTGCCACGCCAATCAAGATATAGAACACTCCTTGGCCAGCCACACACACACACACACACACACACACACACACACACACACACACACACACAGAGTCCCATCATCCCCAAAAGTTCCTTAGTCAACACCCAGCACCATACACAGCCATGCTTCTGATTTCTCTCACTGTAGGTGAGTTTTTCCTGTTCTCGAATTGGAATCATCTCGTATGTGCTCCTTGGTGCAGCTTCCTCCTTCTTTTGAGCAGCGTATTTGAGATTCATCCATGTCATTGTATATTGGCTCATTCTTTTACTGCTTCTCTAATATTCTGTTACATGAATATACCACAATTTTATGCATTCTTGGATAAGGTTTTTGTTTATCCATTCTTCTGTTGGAGATTTGGGTTGTTTCCAGTTTCTTGCCATTATGAATAATACTATTATAAATAATGTCATTTAAAAAATTTAATTAAAGTGAAGAGCAATGACCAAGTTTTCAAATGTTTTTTCCATATAATCCAGTTTGATCATGGAAATAAAACCATCATTTAATAAATTTAGATAAATGTTCCTTCAAGGGTACTGCTGAGGCCCCCAAATGAGAGGATCACCTAGTGATATTTTGTTTAATGGGCCTATATTAGTAGAAGTGGCTCACAGGTTTCTTTTATGGCGAATCCTAAGCCTAACCTTAATCACGTGCAGAATAATCAGGACTCAAGTTTCCCCCGATGAGGTTCATGTAACACAAGATGAATTTTGGTGGTACACCTTTTTTTTTTTTTTTTAACTCTGAGACAATCCTAGACATTTTTATGTTTAATAGTTAAATGTTAATTTTTATGGTTATTTTTATTTATGGAAAGTGATGATGATTTTCTCCTTTAGAGTAGTAATAGAGTTCCCTTTGGCAAATTTAAGATGATGAAAAATGTCTAGGAAATAATAGTTCAGAACTCAATATGCTGAATTTGGAAAACACTGGCATTGTGGTTAAGATAGACTGTAGTGCTAACCCTGCCTCGGCCACTTACTCGATGTGTGATCTTCAGCAAGTCACTCTCCAAGTTTGCTTCAGGATCTGTACAATGGGATATCAGTACAGATTCATACATTTGCTGTGAGGGTTAAATAATTTATGTGATACTCCGCACATAGCAAGCACTTAATAAAGTGAACTGTTTGTATTTCAGTGAAAGAATCAGAAATCAGGTGTACAATCAAACACTGGCCGGATTAATGATGGGAAAAGTTACGGTAGTGTGTGGTCACCATTTCTGATACTCATGAAACATCCATTGGCTCCAAAAGACATAACCTTAAACAAGCGTGCATAGGTGAGATATACTCTGGCAAAAAGAAAAACCTCACATCTGACTTTCCGAGTTTGAGTTCTCACTGGTAACAGTCCAAATCTAGGTAAACTGCACACACCAAATGGATTAATGATGGGAAAAGTTACGGTAGTGTGTGGTCACCATTTCTGATACTCATGAAACATCCATTGGCTTCAAAAGACATAACCTTAAACAAGCGTGCATTAAGTGAGATATACTCTGGCAAAAAGAAAAACCTCACATCCGACTTTCCGAGTTTGAGTTCTCACTGGTAACAGTCCAAATCTAGGTAAACTGCACACACCAAACCCCCACTGTTAAATTTTCATGTCACCTGGCAGGAAGGTAGTGAAGGACAGTGAGTGGCCAAGTGGCTGTCAGCCGCATGCACAACATAGTCACCCAGGGAGCTTTGCAGGAATACTGCCGCCTGGACCCCACCGCCTGTGACTTGGATTGGTCAGGGCAAGGCCCAGACTGAGCTAGTTGTGGAAGTTGCCCAGGTGATTGTAAAGTGTAGTCAGGGTGAGGAAATCCTGGTCTAGCTAGCTTACCCATGTTGGCTCAGTTCAGCCCTGACACTTCAGGAGGAGAGGAAGTGAGCTGACTCCTCCCTGGCTGTTCAGAACCACAGACCTCTCCCTGAGGGCTGAACTCTGCATGCCACTTGGTAAAGTTGGGGCAGCAACAAAAAGTCACCTTTGTTTTAGCAGAGCTTGTGTGTCCCCACAACTTGGAGGGAGAGTGGGCTCGGCTTTTTGATCAGTGATGTGGTTTTGTATTATTCAGGCTGTTTGCAGTTTCGTTTCTCTGGTCACAAGAGAGAAGCCTTAAAGGTCATCAGGTCTGCCCAGTCTTCATCCATAGGCCACTTTCTGGCTCTGCTAGGAGGTCTGACTGGAGGCCCAAGTGAGTTCTTTGCAACCCAAATCCAAATCAGTTTTTGAAATGCTGCCTGTCACAGTGGGGGACCTAAGTTACCCCAAAGACTAACGAGGTCACTAAAAGAAACAGTCACTGACAATCAGCTCAGGCCAGCTCTAGATTCCCTTGTTTTCCTGACTCCCTGAGAGATGGCCTTCAGCTTTAGCTCAGGCAGGAAAATATCAGGTTCAGGGAAGTCAGTGATTCAAACCTCAAGTGGATACAACATCTGAAAAGTCCCGATGCCAGTTCTTTTCTCTTGGGTCTCTTTCCATGCATTCCCAAATACGAGTACAAACATTATAATACTCTATATGATTTGTATCACGCTTGCAGGATATACTGAGCTAAGTCAATACCTCTGGGTTCGACTTGCTGTATGGGTTGCTCCCTATTTTTCCACGTAAGATACAGGAGCTGGGGCTCAAGGGTGGAAACTACGAGACCAGATTTGGGCCCCTGAGGTTGGTGCTCATTGTCTCCACAGATGCAGAAAAACTCTATGGGGGCCCCTGTCCACCAAGTCTGTAGGGCTTCCCCTGACCCATCCCTAATTCAGGAATTACTGTGCTTCAATATTACTCAGAAAAATAATTATTTAGACTTAGTTTTGGTTTACTACACTAATGCCGACCAAATAAATGCCCAACCAGTGTTGTGATGTTATTATCGAGTTCTTAAAAATGATGCCAAAAGGAGTCTTTGTCAATTTAGTTATGGCCAGGCTGCCAGATGTAATTTCTCTTAGGTGAAAAGTGGTTTTAAATACATACAGCAGCATGAAAAAACCATAATAAAATTGTAGAGTGCATTAGATTCAAAACAGATCCTAAGAAATAAAGACACTAAAATAGAAAAAGAGGAGGTAAGCTTGCAGCTTCATTCTTTGGTGTGGTCCATCTCATAAGGTGTACTAACTGTATAAAACTAGGAAAAGCCCAAAATAGTTGGATAAATTTAAGCTGTTTCCAACATTCACTTAGATTTACTTTAACCTGCTTTTCCATATACAGAAAAATTAAAAAAACAAACAAACCAGGGAACACGTTTCCAAGGATGAAATTTCCACATTTATTTTTCTTTCATGTGCATAGAAAATGGCAGTGAAGTGTCCTATGAAAGAGGCAGGGAATGGGCATGGCGCTGCTATACCAGACTGAACTTTGTGCTTCCAAAGTACACTACTCATTGTGAAAACAAAGGATGTCGTAGTTTGTTTTTAATTGCTAACAGTTCCTTGGATTTCCCATTTGTTTTTTAAGCTGTCAGTTTCTTCAAATCTCTTTTCAAATGACACACTGCATTACAAATGATGGCACTTAACCGATGTGGCATTTCCATATTTACACCAACAAAAGAAATTTACAAGACATAATAGCATACAATCTCGACATTTAGTAATAGCAATAAAACATGAAGGGCATCCATTTTATTTTTTTCTGTACAAACTATCAGAACATAACTTTATTCACATTAAAAAAATCATCTTTAATTTGATTTGACCTACACATACCCCATCTCATTTCACCCATTTCTCAAACCTCTCATCACGTCACCCACACCTTCACCAGACTACAGAATCTACAAGTAATTAGACCTAACACCTAAATAGAGCTTAGGAAGTCCTCTCCCAAAGGTTTCCTTACTTCCCTGATAATTCCTCAAAAAAGAAAAAAATATACTCTCCACTCATTCCTTCCATTTCACTTTCACATTTCATCATCAAATCAGCGAGACGGACTGTTCACGTCAATCCAAAGAAGGTTAGAAAGAAAGAGTTCCTCTGCCGAGCGACTCGATGCTACACCCATGAGTCTGGGGATCCTGGGTACTGTTCTGCTCTGTAAGAAGGTCGTTTAGTGGAATAAAAGTCTACGTAATTTGTGGTCGATTTCAGTCCATACTGTGTTGAGTAATCAGTAGAAGCTGGAAAGTGAACTCGGTCATCAAAATAAGGATCTTCATAGCTATGAGGAGACTGCAAATACAATCTGTATGCATCAAAGTTCTTTCTGCTGGAGTCATCTTGACTATAATACAGCTGTTGATGCTGTTGACAAAATGAAAAGGCAAATAAATAAAAGCAATTTTAAAAAATACATGCTCAAGGAAAATTAAAGTGGACTTCCTGCTTCATATTTTTAAAGCAATATTCAGTATTTGCAGGCTTAAGGTTAAAAGTTGTTTGTGGTGCACACTGTATGTTTATTAGTAGACTGTGTAAGGGTTTTAAATTACATTTACAGGCAGGCTGGCTGAGTTTGTTCAAGTCCTGTCCTAAGGCTGCTAGAGCTAGAGAAGTTATTACCTAAGGAGAGCCAAAGATCTTGGTGGCAGGTGGCCCCCAGCAACCTCCCCTACTTACTGGAGGCCCTGTTCTGCACCCAGCTGCGGAGGGGCCTGTTACCTGGGCAGGCCAAATGAGAGGATGGCCTTGATTTTTGTTTTGACATGGGGAATTATTAGCACATCATAAATTTAGTTAGGGGATGGATTTTGGGGTCTTGGATAATTGAGTAATTGCAGACCATCTTTTAAAACATTCACCTCGGAGATGAAGATTGAGTCCATCCCTCAATTTTAAAAGACATATGTGGTTTGGTGAACAGCAGCCACACTGGAAACTCTGCTTTAAGTTGTACTATTAAAGGAATAAGCAATCTGAAGGCAGGAGAGTAGTAAAATTAGAAGAGACATGAGAGTAAATACAATTTTGCAGGAGAAGACTTCCCCGAGCCAGGGCTAATAAATCCACCTGTAAGGAAGCAAGGCCAAGCCCACGTGGCACTCACACAGGGCATCTGGTCCCCATTTCCTTTTGTGCTGCCTTGGCTTTGACTCACATTAATTTCTTCAAACTGTCATGGTTCTCATGTCTGTCTGTCTTCTTGATCATGTCCAAATCCCCCAACTTAGTGAGATGTAACAAATTTACCCACAGGTATCAACGTCATGTTCGGGAATTAAATGTATTCTAACATTATAAGGATTTCAGAGCTAAATTCTCTTTTTAAGTTAGAGTCATAATTCTAAGGCTATTTTTCTTGACTAAAAAACTATAGTATAAATTATGAGTAACTTGGAAATTCTTTTTCTTCCATCTATACAGAAAAGATGATGAAGTCAAGGAGGGATCTTAGAACATTGTTATCTGAAGGACAGGATATAGTCTTGTTTTGGGAAACCCCAAATGCTTTGTGTTATTGGAAGGTAAGAGATCAGATGACCCTGGTGGACCACAGCATCAGGAAGGACCCGCAACTGGTTGTAGGCCCCTCATGAAAGCAGAGCCTGAGAGAGTTGCAACCACAAGTTCCCGCTCTATCAGAGTGGGGTCTACCCCAGCAGGGGCCAAATCCACTTTGACCTGTGAGATGAACAGATCTTGTTTTGGGAAACCCCAAATGCTTTGTGTTATTGGAAGGTAAGAGATCAGATGACCCCGGTGGACCACAGCATCAGGAAGGACCCGCAACTGGTTGTAGGCCCCTCATGAAAGCAGAGCCTGAGAGAGTTGCAACCACCAGTTCCCGCGCTATCAGAGTGGGGTCTACCCCAGCAGGGGCCAAATCCACTTTGACCTGTGAGATGAACAGACCTGGCTGTGGACTGTGTTTTTAAATCACGGAGCTTGGACAGGGAAGGAGTCATGAAGATGGAGAATGAGGTATACAGAAAAGAGAGCAATGAGATAAGTGTGCTTCCCAACCTTTCCTCACCCACAGATGGAAGAGATTTTAGAGCTTAACAGAAAAAGAGTGGGAATTGGACACTGTTGGGCAAATTACATGAATTAAAGACTTCCCAGCCATTTCCACCAGTGGCATGCTGGTTCCAGCAGCACTGATGTGGATATTCAAGACCTTGAGGCTACTTGGAAGTGTTTTGTTTAGACCGAGGATGAGTTTCTGAGGACTGAGAATCCCCAGGGAAAGCTCCTTGGGCCCTGCCTTGTTGGCCCAGCTCTGGGAAGTCAGCAGATAGGGACTCCTTACTGTGTTACTGCTAATCAGCCTCCTGTAAAAATGATATTGCAAATTCACCTGTAGCCGTCTATTTTGTTCTCTTGCTGGTGAGGAATAGGAACTGATGTAAATTGGTGAAGGTTTGCTGGAGCCTGTAAGAAAATATTTTATGAAATTAAAACTAGTGCTCATTACTCTGGTCCATTAGGCTGTGTGTCTCCCCTGCACTAGGGTTAGTGCTGTCCCCGACAGGCCCTGCCTTCCCCAGTGCCAGCACAAACTAGGAGTGGCAGCAGCCTGGGTTCCCTGGATCTAGCCTGGCTGCTGCTTATCCCAGGGCTGGTAAGTGCTGATAGCAAAAATAGGAGAAAACAGCCACATCTGTGTTTCACCAAAAAGCAATGCTGTTGGAGAGCCCATCCAAAAAGGGTTCCTTCTCAAGCTCTGCCCCACCTGGGAGGATTTCTCTGGCTAGCTTCGAACAGCAGCACAGCTCCCTGAGCTGAGCAACACCACTGTTCCAGGGCTCTGAGCTACAACAGAGGGTCAGAGAGAAGGAAACACAATATTTGAACACATCCCATGCCTTCAAACAGCTGTGATGCAAAATCCCAAGTCCTGGAAAGAGCAGGCACAGGCATGTTCTCAGCAGCTGGGCCACATGGAGGCACAGTCATGTGTCTGCCATATTTAAATATGTTTTAAAACCAAATGAATGTGGCAATCAGATAACTGTCTTCAAGAATCCATAGCAGACTCCTGATGATGTCATTAGTTACCCTTCTATTATTGTTATGGCCAGCAAAGATTCTTATGTTTTTAATGAGAAAACGAAACATATTCAAGGCAAATTAGTTTATTGAAGCAAGCAAAGATACAGAAGGGCATGCATGCTAAAGAGGTGATCTTTAAAATAAAGCAGGCTGCTGCAAATCTGAAGCAACCAAGTACTTCAGTTTGTATGTGCTTTTCCTTTTGCACAGAGCTTGGGGTTTAAAATGTAGCATCTGCAATTTTCTGAGCTATTAATTGCCATAGTAACAATAGTCGATTAGTAAACAGTCCTGTGAAATCACATTTCAAAGACAACAGCACAACTGAGACTGCTCCCCCAGCGGTAGTTAAGTTGCCACCAGCTTTTATTTATTTATTTTTAATAAATAGGTTTTTTGAGAAAAGAGTACTTTTTTGGGGGTAGCTCATACTGACATTTGAAATCTCTAGATCAGTTATAATTTGCAAGACAGTTGAAAATGGGGACAATATGAAATCTTGGTAACTCTTTGGACTGGTGCTTTCTGAATAGCATATAAAAATACTAACACTATGTAACATTATTTTTGCTATTCTCAAAAAAAATCACTCTGAGGGGAATCACATTAAATATTTTGCTAATCATTAAAACTCTTCCATGAAAATGTAAATGAAAGTGATCTCCATTCTCTGGTTTGAATTTAAGAGAGGAGCCCATTAGAAGATGTAGCACTGGCAAAGCCGCAGCCAACTCAGGGTTCAAATGCACATGGAAAATAGACAGAGAGACTGCTCGAGCAGGGTGGGGCCAGAGCAAAGGGACTGCACCGCCCACCCGGCAGCCAAGAAGAATTTCTCATCTGGATACAGCCCTCTTTTTTTTGTGGCCACCGTACAACTACATTAGCTAGTTTTACATAAAACATGCAGAAAAGGCAACCATCCCCTTAGTAGGAAAGGGAGAGACTGAAACACAGTTTGCTGCTGGGGGACCATCTCAATACAAGCACAGGCTACTTCCCAGGCCACTGGCTGAGTGCCTGGAAATACTGCTTTTCGAGATTCTGTATCACACACCCGACTGGCATCTTACCAGGGTACAGGCCTTTATGTGTGGCATCCCCTTGGCTATTGTAATACTGCATAGGTGGCTGGGTCCTATCGTATTCAGAGCGAGGGTCTCTGATTCCTAACAGTGCTGGTGAGGAAGAGGTGCTGCCGACTGAAGGGAGAGGCAAAAGGAGGAGGGAGAGAAAAAGGGAAGAAAGAGAAAGACTGTCAGTGTCTCTAGAAAATCCTCTCCAGAAAAACAAAGACAGTAATTAGAAATGCCACATAGCTGGTGCTAGAACTCAGCATTTAGATGTGCTGGGCACTGAAGGGCAGACAGACCTGAGTACCAGGAAAGCGACCTGCAAGCCGTCACTGCATGAATCAGCGAAGGCAAAGCCTGGGCTCACTCTCAAGCTGAAGTGCAAGCTGCTCAGCCAGCTAAAGAGGCGCAGCACAGAACTCATGCACGATGCCCCAGCAGTGTGCCTCAGTGACCTGATCAGGCCTTCAAAACTGATAGTAACTTACTAGCTATGCCAGAGTTACATGTGCTAGTGTATGATCTCAGTTCAGTTGCTTGTAAAATACCCATCTATTACCCTTTACGTATAGCTGTTCAGTAAACAGACATTTTATGGCATGTTTTGATTTCTGATTATCTCAAAAATATCTGCATCTTCAAATGTGTTTGAATAAGAGTGCCCAGTCCATAAAATTTGTAATTCTTTTTATGGTGATTTGCTGTCAGGGAGACTATGTAAACCCAGTAACCCTGGCTCATCAAGAAGCTTATGGTGCTAAGTCCTGGCTTCCCAAAGGCCCAGGAGATTTTTTATCCCAGCTTGGGGCAAACATCTAGTAATAACATATCTATTCATGGGTCTCCTTTTGGACATTTCTTCACAGAAGAAGTAAACATTCCACATATTTTTTCCTTTTTCTCATCAAAAAGATCATCTCACTTACACTGAAGTTATTACAAACAAGAGTGGCCACTTGATACACTTGAAAGCAATAGCTCCCAAACCTCAGCACCATGGTTTTGCCTTCTTCACAGAAGAAGTAAACATTCCACATATTTTTTCCTTTTTCTCATCAAAAAGATCATCTCACTTACACTGAAGTTATTACAAAAAAGAGTGGCCACTTGATACACTTGAAAGCAATAGCTCCCAAACCTCAGCACCATGGTTTTGCACGCCTCGATGCTTTCAAAGAAAAACATAACTGACATACTTTTCCTAAAAAGTCACTTCACTGACCCTGGGTTGCTCCGTGTTAGACATGGGTGAGCATGCATGGGCAGTGTCTATGTGCTGCTCATTCACTTTGTTTACTTTCTAGGAGGTTGTAGCACAGAAAAATACCTGCTTGCCTCCCATGATTACACAAGCAAGGCATCACACATGTCCATAAGCAAATCCTGCACTAGTGCCAGGGGACGGATGATCAAATCCTTGTTTCTCCAATAACTGGAGAAACAAAAGTGAAATACACCTTATGTCTGAACGGAATCCAGAAAGGTACCTACGTAGATGCGGAGCAGTCAACACTGTCCAGCATGTATATTTAAGAGATGCTCAAAACAAATTCACTGCTTAGTAGCTATGTGCTAATCTGTCAAAAATTATTCTTTGCTTGTACATATGCCTTTTATTTTTAAGCAGCCAAATCTCTTATGTCCCCTGGCATCCTTATTTCTAAGTCCCTGACGGTTTCTGAGCATTTTTATAAAAGACAGCCTCAGGATCATTAAGGATGTTAAAAAACCAACCATAGGTCTCTTTGAAGAAAACAACTCATAATTGTAAAATTAAGATGTAAATATATACCATGCAAAGTAGGCAAAGATAATTTCAAAAAATTCATGTGCAAGTGGGGACATCCAATTATGTGGCAAGAACCCCTGGCCATATATTAGTCTTTTTGGCCACATTTGTTTTATGAGAAATAAGACTGCCATAGCAGCACAGTTGAATACAACAAATAATATTTATGTCAGAATAGCTGATTAAAGCCAAATAAAACTAAGATATTTTTACTTTTCCTCTTTCATTTAGTTAAGAATTAAATTTACAGGATTGACTTGGTTTGGTAGTAATAATCTGCCCTTACATGTAAAAAAATTTAGTCTAAAATTCAAAACATTCTTTCTAAAGTTAAATAGGTAGGTGGCACAGTTGCCACGTTTCCCAACTTAAAAATCAAAGGGAATTTGTACAAACCCATCCTATAAGGCCTGTTCCCATTAGCTGTGGATGCTGGGGGTCTGGAATGTAGCCGGGGGATAAGGAGGTTGAACTGGAAAGGAGGAGGCACTCCTAGGCTGCAGGTCTAAAGATCGTGTTAAAGGATTCTGTTTCTAAGAGGTTTTACCAGGACAACCCAAAAACCACTTTGGAGGAGATTCCAAACTTATGGCCAAGAGGCAGACAGGACAGCCGTTTTCAGGCATAAGCTGGTGTGTGTAAAGTGTAGGCCACCACTCTCCTGCGTCTGGGTTACCTGTACAGCTTGGCAAATGTGGATTCCAGGGCCTCTTCTCAAACCCAGTGAAGCAGAATCTTGTGGGTAGGGCTCGGGGATACTTTTAAGCACCGTAGCTTATGTAAGCTTGTAGAAGCTTTTAAAATGGAAGGAAGAAAATGGGCTTGTTGTTTACAACAGTGTGTAATTTGCAAAGAAAGCTCTTAGCTCGATAAGCAGTGTTGGAGGTGACAGGCTTAATCAGCTTATGTTCAATCTTCTCTAGCTGGGAAACAATGTTGTCACATGAATGCTCTGGTAAAGGAGTGGAGTTTACCCACTGACCTGACTGAATGATGGGTGACATCTGTTGGTTGGTGGTAGACAAGGAAGGATGTGATTTGAATCGGTCTCGCTCTAATGTTGACACAGGTGTAATAAAATGGTTTTGATTCCACCCATCCTGTGGAGTTAAAAGAGAAAAAGAAACCTCTCAAAATGAATAATGACATTTCATTACAATAAATGATTATGAATGTGTACGCTGATGAATGCTAATTATGCCAGAGCTATTCTTGCAGCTTACCTTCTTATAAATGCTCCGGAGGTCCCGATATTGCCATAATGTATTCAAGACCTGGGCTGCTGCCTTCACCACTTTCAGAGATGATCTAGGGAGAGAGCGTGGATGTTAATGAATGTGGGCGGCACAGCCTCAGCTCCACTTGCAGAGACTCAGGCTGCAAACCAGTGGCCAAGAGGCTCCTCTCTCAGGACCACAGGGATGAAGGCTGCTGCTGGAAACAGCACTAAGGAATCAGGTGTGTCCAGGAGTCCATCAAGTTCCGGACTGGCCAGAGGTGGCAGCTGTGGCCAAGATGAGCCTAAGTTGAGGGCCTCTTTGGGTGTCAGCCCCAACCTCCCTCCATATTGCTACCAAGGACTGCTGACCTCAGTGACCTCACTAGGGCTTTGGGATTATAACCACGACCACACAGCCTGAGTGTGTGAGGATCCTCCCAAGTTAATTTGTACCCCCCAACCTTCATTACTGGCCCTTCATCTAATAATCTTTACTGCCTTCTTATCTTTCATACCTGTACATAAACAAATGCATATTCTAATGCTCGATTTGGAAAATATGGTCACATTACTTCCCCTCTCTGAAGACATTTTGTGAATGTTGGTGCGCATAACCAACATTCACTGAGCAGCTACTGTGGGCCAGGCTTTGTTCTAGATGCTAAGCATACACCATGAGGGAAAGACAAAGCCCCTGGTACTGGGGAGTCATCCTAGAGGAAAACATACTGCACAGCAGGGGAAATCACACCATGAAGGGTGGGGAGAGAGCAGCCATCACTCGGCTCAGGGTGGCTGCTGCCCTGCTGTTCTGAGAAGACACCAAGTATCCCTACTTACCACTTCTCTGAGCTGATTCTAAGGCAAATTTACAGTCACCACTATAGCTCCATGACAGAAAACCTTCTAATTTTTGCCACTGGTCCTCTAATCCCTAACTCCCGCTGCTTTATCAGTTAGGTGTCATCTAGAAGCAAAGGGAAATGTGTGATCCCAGCCTGGGGCACACCCTGAGGCCACACGACAGCCCCTGCTACAGAGCTGTGGTTTTAATACTCTCTGGGCACCTGGCAGAGGAATCAGTCCCCAAACTGAGGGATTCAAGATGTTTTTGCAGAACAAGCCCCTGGGCCTGCAGCAGAGCCAAAGGCACAGGGGAAGTGGTGCCTGCCCCCAAGTTTCTCTCCCGAAATTTCTGACTTTTCCAGGGGTTGGCATGACCAAATGTGTCTTTAGAGTCTGTTATGGTCTGAGTGTTTGTGTTTCCCCAAAATTCATGTTGAAATCCTAACCCTCAAGATCATAGTATCAGAAGGTGGGGCCTTTGAGAGGTGATTAGGTCGTGAGTAGAGCCCTCACGAAAGGGATTACTGTCCTTATAAAGGAGGCTTCAGAGAGACCTCTTGACCTTCCACCATGTAAGGACACAGCTAGAAGTTGCCATCTATGAACCAACAAGGGGGCCCTCACCAGACACCGAATCTGCCATTGACCTGATCTTGGACTTCCCAGCCTCCAGAGCTGTGAGAAATAAATTTCTGTTGTTTATAAGCCACACACTTCATATTTTGTAATAGCTGCCTGAACAGACTAACACAGAGGCAGAAACCAACGCAGGAGTGATGAGTGTTACAATAAAGTAAAAACATGAAAAAAGGCCACATGACAGAACATGCCCCTCTTAGCATAACAGGTTTTAACAGCTGGGAGACTGCTTAGCTTATAAGCATGCAAGAAATGCAGAAATAAATCTTTTCCAGTTGGAAATTCATTCTCTACAAAGGCCCTTATCACAGGACAATCCCAGGAACACGAGCCCTGTGCTTGCCCCTCCTTGCCGCAGACTTGCCTGTCTCCTCTGCCTTTGGTGATGTTCACCAGCTTCTCTATGCCCCCCGAGTCAGCCAGAGCTTTGGCGTTCTCCATGTTTTTGCTGGTGACCTCGTGCAGAGCACAGCAGATGGCCGCCATGGTCTCATCAGATAGTATGCTGGGGCCGTTGCCACCGGGAAGCCGGTTGACGAGGTCTCGCATGGCATATTTACCTGCCAAATGCAAAAGATTAAATTCTACTTTCAGAAGGTACTAGGTTTTTGTTATTGCTGAAAGATTCTGATAGTGTGCAGTCTATTAAGGATAAAACCTCAAGAGACAATAACAGGAAAGAAAATCAAAACCCACGGCAAAGAAGAAAAGGACACATGTAACTGTAAGGGGAAACTAACATTGCACTGTCGCTTGAAGAAATGATTGGTTTATAAAATATTACTGTCAACCACTGAAAGAAAATGTAAATCAGGACATAAAATTGGGTAGACTAATAAAGTTGCTTTCAACTATTTTCAATAACAGCAAGTAATGAAGGAATTATGATAGTAAATTTTATTCTCAATTGAATTCCTATGCATCGAAAATACCTCAATTTCCTTTTAAAGCTTTTTAAAACTTATCTTTGAATCTGGACCAACTAAGGCTGCCAAACAATACTTTTCATGAAATCTTTCTGGATCTTAATGTGTGAACTGAGTACAGTTATACATTTTTATCAAGTTGAGGGTGTACATCAGCTGATCTGACATCAGTACTGACGTTAGTTTCTTTAATAGAAAACACAAGTAAAATTTTGCTATTAAAATTTTAGGTCTATTACCTCCCAGGAGTAATGCAATTATAATAATAAGACAAGACTAGGGGAGTCTCACAGCTATTGAAGCCTTTCTTTACAGATACTAAATTTCTCTAACTCCTCTCCATAAAGAAATTATCTCTAGCTTTTTCAGTTTCAATTACCAACTGCAGAATGGAATAAGTGCACTGCAAACAAAAGAAATTAACTAAAACTCAAGTGAACATTTTCTTAGTTTTTTTTCTCCCCTATGCTAATAATTGAGTGGATGCTAAATGAAGTTTTTCTTAAAGACCTATTCATATACAATGGTAAGCAGTTGAAGACAGGCCTTCACTACACGCTGCATAATTTCCAGCATGTCAAAGGGAAGGCTTGGGTTTACTCACAGCAAACTCTGTTATGAAGAGTGGAAAAACAACCATGACACTGTAGGTCAGAAGATGAACGTGGTATTTGAGAACAGATGATAAGTTAGCACTGATGATTCTGAATACTCCTGAATGACCAAAAAGGTCCGTGACATGTAATTTGTCATTTTGCTAAGGCCCAACTTTAAATTGCACTCCTGAGGCTTGGGATGAGGCAGCTCCCTTTGCTTGGAGAGAACAAACCTAGCTGTCCCCTCAGAACCTACAGCACAAGACAGCAGGGTGGGTCCAACTCAGTTGAGTATGCAGTCACTTTTGTGAAGTGACAAACTTTTGTTTCTTTGTGAAAAATGACTTTCTGAAAAGAAAGTCCACTGCTAGTGCTGGTGATAGATGCGAGGAGAGAGTGAAGGGGTGGGTCAGAGAAGGGAATGGTCCTTAGGAACAGAAGTGCTGGGTAAATTAGAGCCAAATACCGAATCTGGGAGGGGCTGAGATCTCCTAGGAAGGAAGCAATCTTTGTAGGGAAACATGACAAAGTGATTCATAGAAAACTTCAAGAATGCTCCAGCTGGGGAAATAATATTCATCACTGGAGAGAGAAAACGCTAGTGAAAGTGAAAAAGAGGTTATTCACAGGAAGCACAGGGATGCGTTGAGAGAACCAGGTCTCAGCACTCAGCGGTATGGCTGTGCCTCCTGCACTCACTCCCTGCGTCTTCTCCCAGCTCTGGAATATGACAGGCCATAAGACGTATGTGTCAACCATGTCCTTTTTAGCATTAAGAACTCCCAAATTATACATGCTTCTTATAAGAAACTCGAATAATACAGATGTAACAAAAATAACTATAAAATTCCTCTCTTTGGGGACCCAAAGGATTTCTGTCAAGGAAGTGTGGGAACTGAGAGTTACAGCACATCTACAGGAATTAGGCACGAGCTGGACTATGAACAGGGCATGCAGGAACCTCCTTTCCTCTCCCTGGGGGACGATTTGGCTCAAAGGAATGGTGTGTTAAGAGCAGATTAATCTGGGCAATAATTTAAAATAACAGTTCTGTCAGGCACTGTGTTAGGGCTTATGCTGTATGTTGCCACATTTAATCCTCACGGTGTCTCTTTGAGGTAAATATTATTGCCTTGTTCCCTCTCTCCATCTGCCCCCCTCTCTCATGGCAGATGTATTTTAATATAAGTTCAACACAGATTCACGTGAATCCACATAAGATCTTGTCCCATTTCCCCCTCCTGTCCCATGACCTGCCACCAGCTGTGGGACTGGTATGGAGCTTGGTGGCTTGTAAAGGGGCTGCCTCCCACCATTTCTCAACTCCTCCTCTTAGCAAACCTGTGGTTAGCACAGCAGGGATCACCAGCTCCCTTTCATAGATGGAGCTGAGATAGTTTCCTTTCATTTCCAATCTAATGAAGGAATTGAGCCCAGGTGGGGTTATATAGGACATCTTGGGTTTCAAGACCAGTGAGCAGCAGATCTAGGATTGAAGCTCGGGTCTATGGGTCCCCGATCTTTTTTTTACTCCACAGCCTGCTTGGGACATGGCAGTGCCCTAGAGACAAGTAAGCTGCCTATGGCACAAAACGTACGGAGCACTCGCTGGGTTCACACATGTGCCAACTCCACCCTTGTATGAAGCTGAGGGTGAAGGCCTTCTAAAATTTTGTGCCCTAGGAGCCTTGCTTACCTCACCCTTGTCCTAACCCTGCCCAGTGATGGAAATGGCCTTGGGACAGCGGTTGTGCCCTAAGGTAAGTATTTACACAGTTCCAAGAGGGAAAAGCCACAAAACATTTTTTTTTATTTAGAACATGGCGGTGTTGAATTAGAAGATATTAATCCAAAAATTGGAAAGGGAGCATTAAAATTTTTTGCTGCTCAGGAATCAGACCTCTCTTGGGAAATAAAGACATCAAATCTATCAGAGTGTGTAATGTACAACTGAAATTGTTGGCTTTTCTGAAAATTTACCTTCCCTGATCAATGTTTAATTAATGAGTCTGTCTCCTGCTGAAAAAGAATGGTCACAAAGCAGAGGTCCCCAAATACGCCAAGAAACTGGGGACTAGGACTCAGTTGTTAATAATTTTAAATGCCATATATTTGTTAATCAAAAGAAGAGTTTTATAATTATAGTTACTCTCTTCATAGCTCACCTTCTCACCAGAACATACCTATGAGTTCCTTGTTGCGAACATCCAGCGCCATGTTCCTCAAGGCAGTAGCCACAGAAGAAACGACTCTATCGTTATCCATCCTCAGAAGTTCTACAAGGATGGGGAGCCCTTTCTCTTTGCGGACAGCCGCCCGGATGTATGCTGCAAACTTGGGAGCAAAATAAGGCAATGAGCAATATAAAACAGAGATACACTTTCATATGTTACTACTGCCTAAAAAAAATGTTTCCAAAAGATGAACTAATAGATTAAATGTTTTCTTTCTGATTGAAGATTAAATCTGCAGTGTCAGTAAAGAGAAAGCCATAGTTTGGGAGAAAGGCTGGGATGACTGATTTAAAAAGAAATGATGATTGATTTAAAAAGAAATCCCAAAGCCTGAAAAAATCTCAAAGCACCATCTGCCAGATATTTTTGTGCAGAAAAGAGAAGACAGTGATTACTTTCTTTCTCAGATACATAAACATGATTAAGGAAGGATCATGTATTTTCTTTGCAGTTGGCCCCACGCCAGGTCCAGGGGCTATAAATAGGATGGCAGAGACAGTAACCCATTAGAGGAGAAACTGTCTCCATCAAGTCATTTTTTTCTTTTTTTTTTTTTTTCCTTTTTGTTTTTTTTCGTGACCGGCAATGGATCGCAACCCTCAGTGTCGCGCCCGTACCGGACCGGGACCGGCTACGGGATCACAGCCCTCGGTGTTGCACCCGCACCTCGCTCAGCCAGTGAGCGGCCGGTCTGTATGTGGGATCCGAACCCTCGGTGTGAGCGCCGCTGTGCTTCCCAAGCGGCCGGTCTGTATGTGGGATCCGAACCCTCGGTGTGAGCGCCGCCGTGCTTCCCAAGCGGCGCACTGTAGCAGTGCGCCACCGGGCCGGCCCTCAAGTCATTTTTTTCTATATTACCTATACTAATATTTTGAGTTCCGTTTTCTGTCAAAGACACTGTTGGGAAAAATCCCTTGCCTAAGAAGAAAGGGAATTCTCTAGAAACATTGAGCATCATAATTCATACACTGTCAAAAAAGTAAGTATATTTGTGGGCAAAATGTATTCTCATTGAATATCAGTTAGCTGCTGCTTTCTTTCTTTTTTTTAAAAAAAGTCCTCAGTCAAGAAATCGTTTTGTGACTATGAGGCATCTCTGTGAGTGAGTCAGCGTGTGCACCATATGAATTGGATATGAATGTTAAGTCATCAGTGAAACAACCAGAAAAGTAACATTAGAAAACAGATCTTTAATCTTGTTTTAAGCTTTGAGCTATAATTGACATTTTTACCAATGCAAATCATCTTTCAAAACTTAGGATAATTGAAAGATGCCGCTCATAAAACGTCTAATATTTTCCTGCTGTGGCCAAGACACGAAGACAAAGATCTACTAGGCCTTTGTATATCCTGCAACATTAAATGTGATTGACCCCCCCAATTTCTTAAATACCAACAGAATAGTTTACTTTAATAACACAAATAAGAGGAAAAGATGCATTTCAAAGATGCTATTAACATTCTTCATATGAAATGAATACTCCTATGTTTCCAAATCGAATGAAATTTACAGGGGGGAAGTAGAGTACATGACTTGCTACAGGGTAAAGCACTCAGGCAGTTTTATCAATGTCTCTCTCAAAACCAGCAACAACAGATCCAACTCCTCCTGTCTCCCTTGGAGACGCCCAGCTCAGGCCAGCTTGAGCGCCCCTCTTCCTGAGCACTACAGTCATCACTGCTCCCAAAATAGCTTCTGGCCTGATAACATCTGTGGCCATGATTATCTTGTTTTTTTAATGAGGGTCTGATATTTTGACTCACTATCTTAGATACTTTTGAAGTCATGTAAATATAATGTTTATATTTTAAACAAGCTTGCCATCTAACTTTCGTTCACTAAATGATCCCAGAAATAAAATTTTAAGCAACTCAAATCACATCTATTTTAATTACTGTTTTTTTTTTTTTTTTAAATTATTATTGTTAAATGATCCTCTGGTCACAGAAACTGGAAGTGAACATTGGTTTACAAGATAAATATTTACAAATATTTGTGTGCCAGGTATGGTCCTTGGTTTATTATCACATTTATTATCTCATTTAATCCTCATAACCACCTCATAAGGTAGGTACTAGTATTAACTCCCTTTTACAGATGAGGAAACTGAGGACATAGATCTCGGCCTCCCTGCTAGTAAGCAGATGGGCCAGGACTCAGAGCCAGGTAGTTTGGCTCTGGAGCTAGCACTTAAAAACTAAATCATTAGCACTTCAATTAGGAACAACAAAATAACCACATTGGCTTAGCAACAGACCACAATTATCTGTACATAATCAATATAGCAGTGCCTGCACGAAACGAACCATACCTATGCCCATCAATGCTTTTCACTATCACAGATAATACAGTGGCCAAAAGCATCTTATTTGGGGAGTGGGATGGGGAGAAATAGCCAAAAACAAGCATTATAGTAACTCTACTAAAATACATACGTCAGGAAATTTCCGGAGGTTGAAAATGCTTCAGGACTATCTGGGAAGTTGCTAGACGACATTTAAAAAGTTCTGGAAACTTGCTTATAGGGTTAACAATAGGAAATTGCCTTCAACTTTCCTAAAGTCATACATCTAACCAGGAGACATGGAAACTTCAGATGTGTGTGTTCTGTAGGCATCTGAGAAAGGAGCAGAAGAGGTCCTCTCTCGGTGCTGCCGAGCCTTGGCTCTGCTTCAGGCCCCACCACCTATCACCGGGCTGCTGCACTGGCTCCTGGCTCCTGAAGAGAAAAGCCTCTACTTTTCTCTTCACAGAATCCACCTTCTGCACTGCTGCAGAAGGGATCCAACAGTGTCCACATCAGCCTGTCTCTGTCACTTGTCTGTAGGTCAGGTCAAGGGTCCTGCAGTTTGGCCTCCATGATGCCCGGCTCCAACCTGGGCCACACCCTGTCCTGCCCTCTGTGCCCAGTGACCAGCCTGGGGTCCTGACTCACTCTGTCCTCTCCTCCTCTCTCCTGCTGTACCCTTCATTTGGATTGCTCTCTCTACACTCCCAACCTCAGACTCTGCTGGCTTCATTTTAGTCATCCTTAAAGATCCAATTTAGGCAGCACCACCCTTTCAGGAAACCTTCCCCGCCACCTTGCTCCCCTCTTTTCCTGACTTGCCCTCATCCTGCCAGGCTGGGTTGGATGTCCTCTCTCAAGATCCTGCAGCACACATGTCCTGTGGCTTCTACACTGTGCTGACACGGTCTGTTTTTCTCACCAGCCTTTGGTTTCTCATGGAGAGGGACTATGTTGTATTCATCTGTGGATCCCCAGAACAACTGCTTGTCTCCTCCCTCCCTTTCACAGACACACTCTAAACAAGTGGGTCCCTTTCACCAATATGGCTGATCTGACTGCAAAGACGGAAAAAAGCGCAGACAAGCAGAAGACACCCTACCTTCCAGTTGCCAGCAGAGAGGTTCTGGAGAGATCCGGCAGAGCCTTCCAAGGTGGCTGGGTTGGAACTTTCTGCTAGAAGAGTCAGATATGGTTTCACCACCGATGGATGCCACAGCATCTCGACCCCTTTGGGGGACTTAGACAGTCCTGGGATAGGACCTACTCCATCCCACTGAAAGACAAACAGCACGTGTGAAATAGAGGCAGAATGAGCATGATCTCTAACACCTGAAAATATTCATCTCTGCTGGACTCAGCTATAGCTATGTAGAAATTTTTTTTCCTTGCTAAATATGTGATTTCTCACTCCCAGAAAAATGAGACTTTAGTTTCACATCAAATAAAATGCTAACTTGATCCTCTTGAGGAGTCCTCTTTTTCTTTTTCTTCTTCTTCCCCCAGCAGCTTGGCTCAGAGTCTTTGCTGGGAGACTCTTTTCCTAGTAAGTCATCCAATTCATTCAGTCCCAGTAGCCGGGCCTGAGGGACCTCCAGTTCCAGCCGATAGGACAGGTTCCGCAGGGTGCACACGCAGTTCTCCACTGTCTGAAATCCAACACAGCATATAATGAAAAACATCATAGCACGTTACAGCACAATGTTCTGAACTGAACACTATTGATAGGAAATACATGGAGAACTACTTTTTATTTATAAGATCCTGAAGCAATCCAAAGAAAGAATTTTGATTCTAGAGTTTTTTGTGGGATACCCAAATGACAGGGTGCAGAGCCATCCTCAGTACAACTGAGGAACTGATTTTAGGCTGACTAAAATGTGCAAGGCTGTGGCCCAGTGCTTCTGCTTCTGGACTGCTGCAGTGACAGACTGCAGCCAAGACGCCAGAACCTCACTCTTCACTGCTGCAAATCCTCAGCATGATAACAGGTGTCACCAACTAACTCCCTCTCTGGGACAACCCCTACTCCCAAGTCCCATCCCTGCCTCCTCCTCAATCTCCCAGCTCTCCCCTCTGAGGAATGTTTGGTGACTTCTTCCTCTATTGACATTGTGCCTTCTGCACATGTCTTTTGTTCCTTAAAGTCTATATCACATCTCTAATTGAGAGGCCCACTGCCACTTAAACTCAGAGTATCTGAAACCAAGTTCAGTGTCTGCCTACCCAGCAAGCTCCCCTTTCCAACTTGCTTACTCCTCTCAACTTCACCTGCAGATTTTTTGGTTTAGTGAGGCTCAAATGAAAACTTGGCTGTCTGTCACCTTGAACTCTCCCCAACCCTCTTCCTGAGTCTATCACTCATTCTTCTTTCCTCTCTCAGACTCACCTTCATAGCCCAAAACCTGCAACAGGCTCTGCTAGTCCAGCCCATCCTGACACCCTGTACCTAGCCCACCTTGGAACTTCTGACACTTTTAGTTCCTCCTTCCTGTTTCTTCCCACTGTCCTCAGCCCCTGGGGTAGATCCTGTATGGTTGCCACAGCCAACAATTGATAAGCAGAGTGCCCTGTGCTCAGGCAGGGATGGAGAACGCAGGAGGGGGAGTGGGAGGGGCGCATGCTGGGAATGGGCTGGCCAGCGGGGCCATGCAGGAGGGGCTGGCTGTGGACAGGTGCATCAGGAGCTGGCGCTGGGGGAGTGGGGGCTGTGGACTGCACTGGGGCAAGAAGGGCTGAGAGGCTGGGGGATTATAGTGCCTTGGCCAGGAGCTTTTATTTGGTAAACACTCAAATACAGATGGGTCTGATTCCAGGAGTAGGGGTTACAGGATTGGAGGAAGCAGCAGCAGGGGCAGTTGCCGTGAGAACGGGAAAGCCAGGGTCCCGCACACTGAGTCCCTCTGCTTTCATGGTTCTGAGGCTCTTTTCTTAAGTTGCCCCATCCCTGTCAACCTGTAATTTTTAGAGACTCTCCCTTTGATCTGGAGTGTAGCTTCAAGAGGAGGAGAGGCTCCAGAACTTCAGGATGAATCAACAGCATGAGATAGTGGCATTCGGCAGCTGCTGTCACCTGCCACCACCCTCCCACGGCTGGGCAGGCACTGACCTTGCTGTCGTAGTCGGATGTGTTCACACACGTGTGGATCACGTACAGCAGCGAGTCCACCAGCCCCTCACAGGACCGCATCTGCTTCCGCGCCTCCTCCCCTGCCGAGCTGAGGTTCCTAAGTGGGGTGGGGGTGGGGGGGTACATGTGGGAGCCGCTGAGAGTGCAGCTTTTTCTTTAGCCACGCAGCCTTACCTTCCTGATCCCAGACAATGCACAGCAGGGAGCAGCCACTTAGATTTGGTTTGATGAGGCATTTTGGAGCTTGCATTTCCACATCCCAAAAGCTCACCATGATGGCCAGCTCTCTACTGTCCATGCAAATAGAAGGGAACCTGGGCAACTGAACTTTGACCATACCTCTCTCATGACATGTCACTTTCTAACAACTCCTAAAGTAATTACTTAGGGCCTATTCACCTCAGCCTCCTCATGTGTAAAAAGGGGAAAATAATAGTAACTACCTCATAGGGTTGTTGTGAGGCAGAAATGAGTCGCTATACATAAAGCAAATAGAAAAGTGCCAGCCGCGTAGAAGGCACTGTGTGCGTTAGCCAGGGTAGTTGTTATTTTTAGAAATGCTTTATTTACCTCCCTTGTTAGGCCAAAAGGTCCTTGCAGTCCCCTGTGCCTGTTATAATATTTTCTATATAGCAGGGGGTCATTAAATATTTCTTGAATAAACAGAGGAATCACATCATTTCTTGTATAAAAATTTCAAGTTAAATATGGAAATTTGCTTATGTTAAAATTTTTCTCATCTTTTGAATTACAAAAAACCCTGAAAACTGCTTTAGGTCTCATCCACACTGAAAATTTTGATATCAATATGGCTACATAAATTGATACTAAATTATAAGGATCTATTTTATGTCCCACTAACAAGGGATCGAGGCTAACTCTGAAATTATACAAATTAAGAATTTGCAAAATTTAGACTAGATCGGGGGATTTGGAAGGACTTTTGCTTTCACCTTTGTTTTTCTGGGGCCTGAAAGACACTGTCACCTGTGGTCCCTCCTCTGCTCTCATCTTGTAGCACCTCTCTGCAGCATTCAACAGCTGACCTCTCCCTTTCCCCATGGTCTTCAGGGATCCCACATTTCTCTGGTTTATCCATCATCTTGCTATCTGTCCTCGGCCTCTTCTGCCCTGGGTTCCTCCAGGAGTGCCCAGGGCTTTACTTTGGTACCTTCTTGTCATCACCTTTGCATTCTAGATTCTTCCTTCTGCCCCTTGGCTTTAATACCACCTGTGAACCACCATGACTACCAAATGCCTGTCTTCAGCCCTGACCTCTCTCTAGAACTCCAACTGCTTTCCTGACATTATCACATGCACAGCTAATTAGACTTCTCAAATGGAAAATGGTCAAAACTCTCAACTGTGCACCCTCCAACCTTTCTTCTCCCCTCCCCCTCATCTCATCAGCAGCACTTCCATGCTTCCAGTTGATGCAGCCAAAGAACTATACGTTAGTTTTATTTACTTCCTTTTCTTTGCCCCCTGTATTTAATCTATTAGCATGAGTCGGCTCTTCCTCCACAAAATAACCCAAATTTGCCTGCTTCTCTCCAGCTCCAGGTTTAGGCCACTCTGGTAGTTTGCCTGGATCACTGAAACAGCCTTACCTCCCTGGCTCCGCTTTTGCCCATCTCAGGCTTCCACACTGTAGCCAGAAACCAGCCCCAATCCTCCCCTGCTTAAAACCCTCTGATGGTTTCCCATGGCACTTGGAATAAAATGTAAACTCCTTCTTCTGATTTACAAAATCCTACACAACCTTGTACCACTCTGCCCTTTGCCCTCTAAGCTACAGCCACAAGCTTATGCCTGCCCCAGGGCCTTTACACTAACCATTCCCTTGGCCTACAATAATTGTCCTCTGGACCCCCAATCCTCAACTGAGTGGTTCTTTGTGATATTTCAGATGTAAATTTAAATTTCACCTCGAGAGACCACCTGACCACAAAAGTGACCACCCAACAACTCTTACATCACCCTATTTATTTTTATGGCATCTACTGTTACTTTCTCTTTTCCTTATCTGTCTGTCTTCCCCAGGAGAACATGTCCCATCAAAGCTGGGACCTAGTCTCTGTCTTGTTTATCACTGGTTTCACAAAGAAGGCATTCACCAAATGTTTATAGCTCTGAACCTCTGGGGGAGCCCAGGAGTGTGTCTTGCCCCTGGACTTTCCCTTCAAGCCTAGCTGGCTGGCTGAGGAGTGATCACCCCTCCAGGATCCAGGTGTATCCATGTGCGGGAGGGTGAGATGCTGCCTCCTCCGATGATTGGTTGGCCACATGACACACCCGGTGATGTGGGCATCTGAGTCAGGAGAAGCTGGGCCATTTTCTGAGATCCTGACTCTCTTTGCCTGCCCCGCCCCACCAACTTTTCCCTTGATGAGGGGGCCAACAGCCACCTGTCACAATGCTGGAAGGCTCCAAAGCAGCAGCACAGGGCCCTCTGTCTCTCAAGCTCTCTGTTGTAGAGATGCTCATATGTCTTGGCTTAAATGTTAAATGGCGTTCACTGAGTGTTTGCTCCTTGACTCTACACTAAGCACTTTCCACACACACCTGCTCACTCCTCATGGCTATGAGACAGCATTAACATCCCTAATCTAATGATGAAGAAACTGAGGCTTTGAGTGGGACTGCCAGCCAGGTAGTCTGAGGCCAGAGTCCATTCTCCCTGCCACCAGGCCACTCTGCCCAAGGCTTCTGTTTCCAGTTTCCAAGGCATTGTATGGCTGGGAACCAGGGTCAAAGCTGAGCTGATGAGTGTTAATGGCATATAATGAGCTGAACTGTATACACTTAGAGGAGGCTTTATGGATTTTAAATGCTAAGGGTGATGACCAAAACAGTATTTGGGCTCATTTACAAAACTTGAAACCAATGATTGTTTATATCACACACCTCTTTAGACCCTTTTAAAAATAAAAGGTTTTAGCCAACATTTTGAATTTAAACAAAAATCAGGCTGCAAACACATTAGCAATCTGAATGTAATAACCAGGAAAATGCTGTTATAGTGGAAAAAACTGAAATTTTGGCTATAATCTCAAACCAAAAGGGCCTTTCTGAATAATTCACAGAACAGTCATTTATAAGATAACTTCTTTAATGCCACAAGTCTGCTCATAATGTTTTTCTCACAGAATAACAAATGGAAAAGTCCAGTGGCCCAAACTTCCACATAAAAATGAAAACTCAAATAGATGTTAAGAAAATAAAGTCCTCCTAAAATCACTTTATCTATGACATGTGTTATTTAATTAGAGAGTTAATTAGAAAGAAGAAATAAAGAATTTACCTCAGGCAACCTGTGGTGTTACGCAGAACTAGTGAAGTCTGAAATTTAATTTTATGATCATCATCAAAAGAAGAGTTATTCCATCCAGAGTGTGGAACGATCACAGTGTTTGTTAAGGTTGAGAGAGCATCTCGAATGATTGTCATCTTCACAGCATCACATGAGGATAAATTCCAAAGAACTCCTAAAAAATGAGATTTCAAAAATCAAATCATTAGTTAGAGATCCTGCAGCTTTTGGGATGAAATAAACACGTCAGCTGCAAGTGATACAAACTCAAGTCTATTCCAAACCTAATTTATGGCTTATATTTGCAGCCAGGCTGGGGATGGACCCTCTAATAAAGTGTTGAGTGAACATATGTGAGCTTTTGGCAGTATATTACAAAGCCTTAATATTCACTCTCAAGTTTTAGAGCCTCTGTATCTATCAGGCAAGATGACTGCAGTTTTTGTAAAGCAAATTGGAGTTACTCTGTGGGGCGGAGGGGTGCAAAACAGGTGAGGATCATAAATACAATGCATCTACGATTTTTGTGAAACTGCTGTTTATTGCATTGGCCCTTACATTCATTGGCTGTGTGACAAGCCATCGTTGGGATTTAGTACTTGGAAAAAATTTCTTTTTCTTGAAAGACTGGCATGTGTCTCTTCATCATGCTTTCTTTTCTTACCTTTGTTACCAGGAAGCTCAAGCTTAAATACAGTGGTTGCAATAACTCTACTGGCACAGTTATATTTGTTCTCTCCTCCTTATTTAAATGAGGTTTAAATATTTCCATCTCGACTTTAAGAGCTTTATTACCATGCCACGTGCTTTAGGAGCACAAGTTACTGTTGTTTCTTTTTGGATATAGGTGAAATTAACAATAAATTACTGTAACTCATGTCAAGATTTCTAGGACAACAGATCTTAAATGTAGCTTATTAGAGTGTTATTTAAGTTGATAAACATATTAGAGGATTTTCATTTGTGTCAACTATGAGGTGGGTTAAATTGTTGTTACAGCAAACATGTTTTCTAATAATTGCTCTTACAGAAATTAGAGCAAACCTGAGATGATACTTACCCTGATGTCATTTTCACATCAATTCATTTTCCTGAGTAAGAGGGAAGGAGGTAGAAAAGAGCTGTTTTTCTCTGTACTAAAGTCCCTCAGAGCCCTACACTTCTGACATATCCTTGGCAAGTTGCTCAGATGTCTGTTCAATGCTTTCAGAACTATTGATACAAAGAAACCCTTGTGGCCCTGTGGAGAGGAAGGAGTTGGCAAAACGTGCCCATGTCCATGGATGTATGTCAGGCTCATGAGCATGACTGATCAAAGGTGCTGGGCTAGGGACAAGCCTGAGAACTGCTGCTCCAGTGTGTTGTGACACCAGGAGCCAGCCCAGAAACTGCCTGCTCAGCCTCTCTGGGTGCTGCTGTAAAGGAGGGAGACACGAGAGAGCAGATAGAAGCTCTTTCCTCTGAGGAGGAAGGAGAGGTAGCAGCAAAGGGTTAGAACCAGAGACTGAAACAATACTCTGACTATAAACTGAGGGAGGACTGCCCCTTCCCCAGCATGCCTACTCCGGCCCGTCTACATGCTGTGCAGGGGATGATGGGTAATGGTGGCTGATGCTTGTGTTCCGTCCTAGGTTCTGTGTTCTGCTCTGCACCTGTGCCCACTCCCCCCCTCTTTCACTTTGCTTTGACATCTGGACATCACTGATTTGGTTTCCTTTGTTCTCCAAGGACTTTTGCCCTTTCTCTGCTCCTACGCATAACTACAGCCTTTCACTACTACAGTAGTGGCTTATCTAGTTAGGCCCAGACTGGTTCTCCCTTCAAGAGGGGTGAGCCTGGGATGGGAGGGGGATTTAGACAGCTCAGAATCAGAAGTGAAGACCTTGTTTTATTTCTGAAGGTTTGTTCTGTTTCCCTTGACAAACCTCAGCTCATGTAACTATCTTGTGGTCCACAACAGAAGGCATGTAAGGAAAGAACTTAAATTCTACAGCTGGAACTATTTCTACATGGATTCTTATACAACTGGCTATGTTTCTCTCTCAAATGTTTTGTGGCAATCGTTTCAAACTGTGCTCTCTGTATTCTGGGGACTTGCTGGACCCCCTAGGGGCAGCCATCTGAGGAGCTGGGGGAGGAGACCTGGCAGCAGAGCTCCAGATCCCCATTTCAACTGACCCAGTACAGCTTCATATTTCTGTGCTCAATATTGGGCTTCAGTGTGTTTCTGTTTCAAGAAAGGGTTTCATATCTAAAAGACATTTGATAAGCACCATCTTAGGGAAAAGTACTAGAAGACTGGTAGGAGGAACCCAGGAAACAACTGGTAATCTGTCTTGTCCAGATAACAGGAGGAGAGAGAGAAGACAGAAGAAAGAGTGGGTGGGGGCATAGCAGGTGGGGTGACTGATTCTGCCACAACATGGCTTTAACACTTCCTGCTAACGAGGTCAACCATACTGAACCCAGGGCACTGATGGGGCCTGCAGGACATGGGCCAGCCACAGTGGCAGCATGTGGCCTGGAAGCTGTTGATGGGGAAAGGGTCATTTTCTAACCTCTACTGCTGACAATTTTATAACATGTGATTCCTAATGCCACTAGCGCAAATTCTCTTTCTGTCAAAGTCTTTTAAATTCCTCACACTACACAATTCAACATTTTCCAATAAGCTGTCTTCTATTTCACAGAATAAACATATTCCAGCAAAGTTAATTGCAAGGCATGTTATGGAAAGTAAAGCCTATTATGTTATAGGCTATAAGTATAAAATTGAATATATCTGTACAGAAAATTAAACAAACTGTGTCAAAAACTTCAGGTGGAAACACGACCAAGAAGAGGGGTAGTGCTTCTGTATGTTGGATCCTGGAGGTGATGCCTAGAAATTCTAATCACTGGCAGAAAAACTTGTTTTTTGTCATTTCTACCTCTACTCCTGGATAAGACCTACTTCTGTCAAGAGGATATTTCCCAGATTGGAGGATTCCCCTGATTTTCCATGCTGGTACTAGAATTTTGTCCGGCTATTTCTTCTTCTTCTCAGGCATTTAGAATGACCAATGGAGTTGTATGTCATTCTGTGGTTTACTGTTAGCTATTGCATTTATCTGGGATTGGGCACAGCATTAATGTTCATAAGTCAATACAGACAATAGTAGCATTACCATTTACTGTGGCTTTGCTCTGTGCCAGGTGTTATGCACTTTACAGAAGATACCTTAAAGAGTTAAGCTGCCCCAAATGAATTAACTTTCCCATTTAATTGTTTTATGGATTTGAAATTTTTAAAATAATGAACATTTATATTTCTAAATTTAATTTAAATTTAAATTTCAGTAGGCAAGTATGATATGAAGAGGAGCAAACAGTCTACTGTCATCTGTTCTTTTGTCTTGTTACACATATGCAAGACACATAACACGCGCTCAAAAATATTTATTGATGGATCCATTTTATATCCTGCGTTTGATTTTAGATTTCCCTTTTATTCAGACTTAGCTCATAAGTATTACTGTCCCTTTGTGTCTTTTCTTAAAACCGAGCATTCAGGGGTGTTTTTTAAGGTCTGTAATTATGGGGAGAGGGTCACAACAATGTTCTGGATCTTTTACAGAATTTGTCAGCACAGTTGTGCCTGACACTCACACTGAGACCAAAACAGTTGGCTGCTGAAACCACCTTCTTAACTATGCAGATAGGAGAATCCCATTGCTGCTCCATCTCCTGGAATCAGAGGTAAGAGTTATACCAATGGGCCAGAATCCCTATGCCTCCAACCTCAAAACAAAAAAGGAACAGTGTTGCCAAATTATAAAATGTAAAATATGTAACCCTTTGGTAGACAAGCTGACTATGCTATCTTTTGGTCACTGAGAGAACTGATTGATCACAAAACCAGTCCTCCATAAAAATTCAGCCTTTCATTTCTGTAACTTCAAAAAAATGTTCAAAGTTATTCTTGGCCAGAAAAAAGGAAAGATTCTATTTTTGCTAAGTATATGGCATTCAAAGGACACCACAAAGGCAGCTTTATCATCCCGCACTATATTATCCCACTAATCCTGCACTTTGCCATGTAACATAAAGAGCTACAACATTTGGTGTGGGTTTAACTAGCCATTTCGAACATCAGAGCAATTTCAAGACACTGGTCTTTCTTCCTCATTTTCTATTCCCAAAATAAGGTTATGTAAAGCCAAAACACGCAGTTCTGATCAACAAATACTGGATGAAAAAGGTTCAATTAAACTTAAAAGCCCTAGATATGGAATGATTAATTTGGCTTTTCTACTCAAAGTAAAAGCACCCTTCTTAAGAAAAGCTAATAATACCTGTGTGCACTCCACACCGCTAAAGTAGTAATAAAACAATGTTCTCTTCACTTTGTCTAGGGCTTCATTTAATGGGTCAGGAAGAATCTTGCCAGGGCAGTAAGTAATGAACGGAAAATACACCAACTTCCAGATGCAATAAGACTGATGAGAAAATGGAGAACCTCAGGATTAGCATTCTCCATCAACATGATAAACCTCTAACTCTGACATCCTAATGCTAAATTTGCTTCAAAAACATTTACCAGCCTGCTACATTGTCTCCTGGTTCTTAAAGAGAAAGTTAAGAACAAATTATAATTTGGTTTAGGAAGCTTGAGGTTTTATTTAATTTAAAGCAATTAGTTATTCATTGTGAGGACTAAGAATATACATATACAAACTAATTTAGAAAATATTAGGAAATTTTATGCATATTATTGTAGGAAATGCTACTTATTCTTTACCACAGGGAAAAGTACACATAATTATAAGTAACCAATAATCACAATGAAATAGTGCCATGAGAGATAAAAGTTCATTTCCCTCACAAAGAACGAATAAAGTAATTAAAATACCATTTCACATAAATCCTACGCTGCAGAATTTTGAAAGAGCTCACATTTAAAACTAGCTTTATAGCTATTCTAATGGCCAACTGATAATTTTATAGTCAAATTAGAAGCTGATACCCTTAGAACTAGCTTTATAGCTATTCTAATGGCCAACTGATAATTTTATAGTCAAATTAGAAGCTGATTTTACTGATTAATTAAAATAATAGCAGCTATTTGAAAAAGTATTTCTTAAGGGACATTAAAAACCAACCAAACGTTTGGAAAATGCGATATTTTTGTAGCATGACTACACAACAGTGTATATAATTATTTTTCTTTCTGATATAAAAGACAATCTCAAATCATTCATTTTTATATAGCATTCCATTTATGCCGTTTCCTAATTATTAAAAAACAGAAGAAAACAAGTGTTTGTAGACATTGCCAAAAGAAAAAAAAAAAGCCAAAAAAATAGCAGTGTACTTCAACAATCACCACTGAACATGCCCCACATTTTCTGTCATGAGTTAGCCGCCTCCTCAGTGTCTGCTCTTGATGCTCTTGTTTTAGTCATACTCTTTCACACCATGTCCATGAGGACCCCAGCCTTGCGAACGACAGGAAACGGGACAACAGACGCTAAGGTCATGGTCCCACCACTCCTGGAACTGAGCAAGTGTCCTGACAGGTCAGCTATCACGACTGTGCTCCAGCTGTCTGGGGGCAGGGACAGGGGCCTGGCAATTCTGCATCTGTGGGCTTGTTGGAAAGGGCTGGTGTCATGTATACACACCCTGCAAGCATTCTTGAAAAACGGGGGTAGAAATACTAGATGAATGGTACAAATATAATAACATCAGGGCTGCAGATGGCGTATAAAAGTCCACAATCTGTGGATAACAAGGAAGGTGAGCCTCTGAACCGAGGGCCCCTGCCTGCTCCTAGCACACGCCTCTATTATTACTCTCTAGACAGTCTTTGGCTGCAACACTCAGGATCTAGCAAAAATACATCTCCATTTCTTCCCTGTACAGCTGCCCCTGAAATCCTCTTCTTACCTCCAGTGCAATTTTTATAAACCTCTGTGGCTTTCTCTTGGGACGAGAATAATGTGAAGACGCCACAGCGATTACATCCCCTCACAATATGGCCACCTGCCACTTCCTGCCAGCCTTAAAACTGTACACCTCGTACCTTTTAGATTGACGTTACCTCTACTCAAGCATGTATAGACCTCTGCTCTCCAGTATGGCAGCCATCAGCCACATGTGGCTCCTGAGCCCTTGACATGTGGTCAGTCCAAGTGCAGATGTGCTGTGTCAAATACACACTAGATTATGAAGACGTGGTATGAAAAATGAATGTTAAACATCTCACTAACAATTTTTATAAGGATTAGAAGTTGAAATGATGCTTTGGAACTACTGGATCACATCAAATACATTATTAGACCAAATTCACTGTTTTTTTTCCCTTTCTTAAAGTGGCTATAGAAAATTGAGAATTACATGTGCAGCTCACATTATACTTCTATCGGGCAGTGCTGGCAGAGACACCAGTTCATTTTATGCCAGACTCTAAGGGAGACACTTAGGTGAGTCATTTACTCTCAGGAGTGCTCACCACAAACAGTTGCATGGCAGTTGTGACAAAGGGTGGAAATGCTAGGCATTCCACATCCGTCATCACAAAAACACATGCAACAGGTACTGTTTACCACCTGGAAAGCTGGTACCTGGCAGAGGTTATCTGCCTGGAGGAACAGTGAAAAGAAAACACGTTGATCTGGCTCCAAAGCCCACACTCACTTGACTCCATGCTGTCTCCCCCTGGATGTTTTTCAGAGTATGGGAACTTCTGTTTGGAAGAACCAAAGAACCCCATATCTGAGCTGGAGTGTGAAGGACAGAGGCCAGGGAGAAGCAGCCTGGGTTGGGGGGAGCCCTTCAGGCAGATGGTGGCCCTGGGAGAGGTGGAGGAGTTGGGGGGCTCATGGCTGGGGCTGGCCTGGAAGGTGGGCACAGGGACTGAAGATTTGGACAGGCAGGTGGGGAAGCCTGAAATGCAGGCACAGGTGTGACCCCAGGGATGACAGTGAGGCTTAATAGGCCAGAATCTGTTTCCTGAGGTAAGTGATGAGGAGGTGACAGGAAGGCCAAGAGGAAGGGGGAGTGCTTGTGGTGAGAATGTGGAGCCCGACATGAGCTGAGGGTGGCGTCAGAGATGAAGGAAATAATCTTGGTGATATATGATCATTCCCAGGGTTCCTAAGATGCCACCATCTCAGCAGAGGTTCCACTTGACGGGGACCCCCTAGTGCAGCTGAATGCGCAGAGCTGCTCCTGGCTCAGGGCACGGCTCAGGGCTTTTCATCCCACCCGCCTGGCTGCCACAGCAGGCATAGCTGGCCTGCTGGGTGGAGGGGGACTTGCCTTGCTTGTGTCGGAGCTCCCAGGGTTCCTGCACATAGCAGATGCATAGTGATCATTAGTGATCATTACTCAGGTCCAGTTGCGCTCCGAGCGTCACTATCTTGCATGAGTGGGTGCTCGGGTGGCCTGAGGGAAGGAGCTTCCCAGGAGTGGGCTGTGTGGAACTGAAGACCTAGGCTGGCTGCAGAGGCTGTTATGTTCAACTTGAAGGGCGACAGCTCCTGCTGTGGAAATTTCTCCCCAGTTGAAGGGCATGTGTGATAGACCTTAAGAGAACATTAGACTGTTTCTGTGATTTTGCAGGCACAAAGGTGGATCACAGCACCTTTGCAAAGATCTATCAATTTCTAGAGTTCCATTTGCAGAATCACATTTGCATTTCAACATATTCTTCTTCATTCTAGGTAATTCTACCACTTTATGGGTATATTGAGAGGATTAATGATGAAATCTAGTTATATAGTCCTACGTTCCCTGGAAAGGCATTTTGACAGAAAAGAAATAAATTTACAATTCAGAAATGCTGACTGACAACTGCCCATGAGGAATGTCAGGGATGGTTCCTTCTGTTCAAGGAGAGTTAGTAAAAGGGAACAGGTTACATAACAGGGATCAGAGAATGGTTCTGAGGCAGATGTAGCAATGAGGGCGGCGCCCTGGCCACTGAAAGTTACTTCAGTGTTTGATGCAGAATCAGGTCATTCACACTATCATACTAAAAGTTACCCAAGCCATATGTTCTACAGCTGACTTAATGTGTTCTAGGAGCAAACTTCATCTGTGACTGCACTAAATCTTCAACCCAGTTTGGTACCAGCAGAATCTCAGAGACAAAAGTGCCTCCAGTCATAAGCTAGTGGGTATCAGACAGACTCAAACTACAAAGCACTTGAGGAACCTGAACTAGTATCTCCTGGACACATTCACTTTCAGTTTTCTCCACATCCCCCCACCTTCCTTGCATTTACAGGCCGTCTGTGTCATTACAGGACCTCTTTTTTGCTGAGAAATTCTCTGACTGCTGGTTAACTACCCAATTTCTTTATGTGACCTTCTCAGGGTCTCCCCACTTGAAAACTTCATTTTGCTCAGCACTTGGAAGCCTACACTCAAAATGTAAGGTCAAAGTCCACTTACAAGATTGAATCTTTTCATACTGAGAGTATAAATCTTGAAATATTCACAAGACTAAAACCACATTTCTCAGGTTTTCTAGCAAACTGAAGCTTAATGATATACCTGATCATAGCTTGATGTGCCCATGCTGGTGGTGAAGTTCAAGGACATTTCTTTATAATCCTGGGCAAAATTCAGAGAGTAAAGCATATTGTGGAGTTTTTTCTTTTCCTCTTTTGGTGGTAATTTGAAAGGACAAGGGAAACAACATTAAAAAACAGACATTTGCACCCCCAAATTTTGCTCCTGTGTAGCACTTCTCAGTGACCTGGGGATGGGTCAGGGCAGGCAGGGGCAGGAGTAGGGGTGGAAAAACTCCAGCCTGCACATCAGAAACTCAACCTGGAGACTTGCCCACTTAATCTCTCTGGACCCCAGTTTCTCATCTGTAATATGGGAGCAAGAGTAGAAGATTTCTTTAGAGCCCTTTCCAGCTCAAAGTTTTCTGACTGAATTAAGAATTGGATCATTTATGATAAATTGTTTTGTTACCAATTAAACTTTTTAAAATTTACTTTATTTCTCATTATCAATTTTTATGGTTTGAAATGTTCAGTAAATGAGAGAGCGAAAGTGTTTCTGTTGTTATTTTTCTATAAAGTGGACCAAGTGATAAGGATCCTTACTGATTCAGGCTGAGAACTGGGAGAGGATGTTGTTAGATTTCTGAAAATGACTCATGCAGCTCCTGGCAGCTCCTGACAGCTCTAGTGGTCCACAAAAGCAAGACAGAAAGTAATAGACTGAAAGAGAATAAATAACTTTTTTGAAAATCTTGAAATATTCAAGGCCAAGGGAACGTATTTAGTTGTTTCATCCTATAAAGGCAAGTAACAGAAGGCTGAATGCATGTCCACTAAGCCCCAGTTCTTTAGAGTATATAAGACCAATTCTCGCCAGAACGTCCTGTGATTTGCTAAACCTTAGCCTGGTCCATCTACCTTTCCTTAGTGCATAACTATCATTTTCTGATTAATTTACTGTCTAATTAGAAATATGGAGCTAATGATCAGGAAGGGAATATGCCTAATTTCATGTTCTTCATAGTGTCTGGCATCCATTGCTGGCATCCAAAAAATTTAAAATGAACAGTGTGGAAATATTTTACTTAGCCATACAGATGAATATCACTTGCTAAATAGGAAGGACTGTGAATATAGCAGTCATATGAACAAAGTCTATTATTATTCAAGAACAAAGGCTACTTTCTGGTATTTAACACCAGTGTTAATTAGGGGGTAATAGAAGTGCGATAGTTTCAGGACATCTGGTGCATTACAAAGCAGGCCTCCAGATTCTGTGCAATATCTTCAATTTCTATAGTTTTAAAAAATGATGCTTTCAGGATGTTCAATAACTTGAAACTCATATTTCTTAGCTTAGAAACACTATTTAATTATCTTGAACAAATGAGCTCAACATATCTTCTTTAGTGACAAGATGTTCCCACTTTTTATCCATAGTCTGTGGCCTAGCAGACATTCATTTTATAACCCAACTGGGGAACAACGATACTTCACCCAGCTTTCAATTTTCAGCACAATAAAAGCAAAAAGAACCTTTGGAATAATAAAGAAATCACCCTAATCACCCACATATATCAGCAATCACCAAAAGAAAAGCTCATTAGGTTTCAACCTGGAAGATGTTCAGTGCAATGAAGAGAACACAAGAATCATGTTACGTGTTAGAGAACCATTTTAATTAACAATGACAGCCACACTGTCTTGGGGAAATATATTTGGCAAAAAGTATTTTTCTCCCTCTGAAAATAAAAATGTGGCCAAAAATATAGGCTCTGGGCAGTTATTATATTTAAAGCAAAGGCAAGGAAGGCATCTTTCTAAAAAGAATAGCTAAAATTTCTTTAATTAAGTATAGTAAAAATTGCCAAACTGAAACAAAGGGGACTAGGAAAAAAAGACTTTGGATTAATAACTAGGTTGAATTACTTAATATTAAGAATAATAGGGCACCTAGTTTCAAGGGGATAGATAGTAATTTCTTTAAATTATATAATATTTTCAACACTACAATTAATTGTGCTTTAATATCTCATGATCTTAAGCTGACTGTAATTTTCACTGAAGAACTTTTAGACCATAACTACAAAGGCCAAGCATGGTACACAGTTGGCCAGGGCCATGATATTGTGGATGACAGTGGCAGAACATTGAAATTTGGAAGGTAATGTTCTATTTTCAAAGGGGATTTTATAAGAGAGGGGCAGCTGATAGGGAAGGCTGTCATGGTGACATAGCACCCCACTGTCCATGTTTGGAGCACTTTGCTTTAATGAGGATGGTTTAGACTGGGGCCCACTTTCCTGGTTAGGAGGGGCCTGGGTGGCTGGATCGAGGGCTGAACTGGTCTTGTACAGCCATTCCTAGGCAAAATGAGCTCATGAGGGTTTGTCTTTCTTGCCTTCTCAAGTCATATCATTTGATATGCCTTCTTGCTGCTTTCTGGACAACCTTGCTGCTCAGCCTTGACCCTACAAAGCCATGAACTCCCTGTGCTAGTGTGGAAGCTGGACAGGGGATTCATGCATTGGATGGCTGATTAAACAAAATGAATTTTGAGGTTCCCTCCTACCCCTGTGATTCTACAATTTAAAGACAGCTTATGAGTACATGACAGGAAGAGTTAAAGAGCTCAAGGATCTCTGAATGTTTTTGTGCTTTAAAACATCAGGGATCAGTCACTCTTAAAATATTACTGAACATCAGTTAAGGTTGGTACCACTGAACTGTAGGACTGAGAAATTTTGTTGTCTCCATAAATCTTGGACTATAAATGTATGCATATACACACACAGAAGCAACCATGCTGGATTTATATTGTGACTTGGTAATTGCACATATTAGCTAGATAATGTTTACGTATAAATCAATCTCAGGCCAACATTCAGCCTTTTGGAATTAAAACTCATTTCTGAAGTCCTCTGGTTCAACTCCTTTACAACTCCAACTGAATCAGTTTATACTCTGACCACTCCCATTCCAATGTTTTCAAGAGAGTACAAGCAACCAGTCCACATATCAAAATAAATTATTAGTGGTAAAATTATATAGTCACAAAGCAATTCTTAATTTCCCCTACTCTATAAGTATGTCCAAAAAATGCTTCCTAAAGCCTAAAAGCTACCAGCAGATATTTCCAAAAGAAAAATATCAGAGTTTGCTCCTAGTTTTACATTGGAAGTGATACTGTCTATTAGGAAAATAGTTCTTGAAAGAAAACACTCATATCTTCTCAAGGCCAGGTCTCAAAACGTCTTCTGTTCTTAACCACTATTACTGTAGCCACACAAAAATGATAAAATGTGGAGAAAAGCATCTAAATTAGCACTCCATTCCAGAGTGTGCCCCAGGTAAATTAGTAAATAGTGAAGTCTGGCTCTACCTCAAATAAATTTGATTTATTTTTAAATAGAAAAAATTTTACCAACTTTCATGTATTTTCTTCCTGTTTATCACAAAATCTTACAAATTCCTTCAGCTCAGCTCAGGAAAGTCACTGTAACTGGTTTTCCCGAGGAAAAGCCTCAGAAAGAAAATTCCAGAAAAGAATTATTCCTTCTGTGAGATTTTCTTCCTGTTTATCACAAAATCTTACAAATTCCTTCAGCTCAGCTCAGCTCAGGAAAGTCACTGTAACCGGTTTTCCCGAGGAAAAGCCTCAGAAAGAAAATTCCAGAAAAGAATTATTCCTTCTGTGAGAGATTATGACAGAACAGAAAAAAAGCTGCACATTAAGAATGCAAGGACCAAGTCATCTGGCTAGTTAATCAAAAGAGAGCCAGATCTGAGTAGAAGCTGTGCTTCTGATGTCAGGTTGTCCCTGGGTCACTGCTGATCTCTTGGGGTGCCACATATCATTCTGCAGCTTTGTTGGTTGCATAGAGTGTTACTGTGAGAAGATTAGGGGACACCACACAGTAAGTTCAGAGTGACGGGAAGAGAAACATTAAACAAGGAAAGAAAGCACTCATCATATATCGCAAATAACACCAGCTCCTCTATGCTCCCCTAACAGGCAGCTTAGGGTAAAGTTTGAGGCATATTCACACTGACTGTATTCACTTCTAAGATGGACACTGACTACAGTTTTCCTTTTTCTATTTATTTAGCTTGTTCTAATTTTCATTTTATACATGCACACGCATGCGTAATTTATTTTTTGGTGTGAGAGGGTAAGATGCCTCAAAAGCATCTCACAAAGAGGGAATGTTTCCTAATAAATCAATATGTAATTCAGAAGTGTTAAGGAATTAATATTCAAAATCCCATCAAGGCAGGCAGTCCATTCCAGAGTTTAAGATTATATATAAAGTGCATTTTACTTTTAGTATGTGGATTTCATACTTTATTTGGAGTACAGGAAAATACAAAGGTACTTCAAAAAGTTTGTGGAAAAATGAAATTAAAAGGTAATTCAAAAATTTCCACAAACTTTCTGAAGACCCCTCGTATTAATGCTGAATTTGAACATTAATATCTTATGAGAAAGTTGATTCCCCTTAAATATCAGATGCATGATGGTTTGCTACCTTCCCATGTTTCTGAATTATATCTGACAGAACCTACAACTCTGTTTCATAGTAGAAGCCAGTGGAGAATGGGATTAATTCCAAAGAAATGTAGTTAAAAATTTTAAATTAAATATCTTAAGCATGAAAAATAACATAGTAAATATAAAACAAACACCCAGGTGTCCACCATCTAGCTTTGTAAAATATTAACATTTTGTTTTATTTGTTTCAGATTTCTGTGAAGAAGTAGAGCTGCAATACATTCCCCAGCCCCATTTTCTTCCCTCCTCACAGAGGCAACCACTATCTGGAATCTATTTTTATCATTCCAATCAGAAATTTTAACTTTACTGCAGTGCATATATCCAAGAATAATTTACAGTCTTAATCTACATATTTAAAAATGTTATACATATAGTATCATGCTGCAGTTATTCTGCAAATGTTTGTCAAGATATACCTGTGTTGCTATATATAGCTCTAACATACTTATTTTAACTCTTGTACTGTGTGAAAATATTGTGATTTATTTACCCATTCTCCTGCTAATGAATACTTACTATTTCCCCCCAAATCTCTACTATGCACAATGCTGTCATTAATTGGTCCTCCTGCAGAATCGTTCTTCCATCTCAACCTCAAGTGCTCTTGAACATAGCTGCTGGCACTG